>NC_086364.1:2780628-2805628 GCF_036324505.1 Eleginops maclovinus
CTATTTTTCCTCTTTCCTTCTCTTGAATTCCTGTTCTTATTCTCATAATAAACGTACTTGGCACAGATAGGGCCATCGTGAATCCAAAGTTCCGTTCTAAATGGTATATTTATGTAACAGCTAATGTTAAATTGATCAACATTTTTGCGCCTTAGCAGCAGTTCGCTTTCGTAAAAAAGAAGACTACTGAATCTCCAAATTGACCAATCAGAATCGAGCATTTAACTAAACCATGTAATACGTTGGAAAAAAGAGAAAGGAGCTAGTGCTATTTATGTAGGAAGGTCTTGCATGCGGTCTCCCTTTAAACCTTTCTTCTCCTATGAATAAATAATACAAAAAAGTGAAAGAAGGACCGTTTTACCTCCAGTGTTTTAACATTGCTGCAGTCGGCTGTATCTCTCACACACACACACACACACACACACACACACACACACACACACACACACACACACACACACACACACACACACACACACACACACACACACACACACACACACACAGTCATGCCGTAAACCTCTCTGTCAGCCATGCTGCATCGATAATACGATGATGTCCGTAAAGCCTTCCTGTATGTTTGCTGTGTCAAGCTTCCTCGGACACTCTGGATTGATTGCTTTTGTGTGTTTGCACGTACATTCTTGCATACTGCGGGGCAAGTAAAGGGGTAGTGAAGAAAAATCTCAGAATGGAAATCAGTGTGATGCTGTAGCACTGTTCAGAGAGGAACATAAAGGCAGAGAGTAAGACAGAGGGGAAGCTGGACACTGGGGAGATAAAAGAGAGGGTAAAGGATTAAGAGAAAAAGCTTGGAGAGAAGAAGAAAGAATCAATTATTTCTCAGTTTTTATCCTATTCCCTTTTCATACTTTACATTGCCCTAATTTATTCCACTATTTACCTTTTCGCTCTCTCCTGTGATGTTCCTTTTTGTCCTCCATAAGTTTGTCTGTGGTAATATTTCCATTTCAGTAATATGCTGACAAAAACTCTGCGGGTGTTTTGTCTGTCTGTGTGTTTGCGTTCATGTGTGTGTATGGGGGAATATGTGCATGTGTGTGTTATTTGATGATGTAGATGAATTTGGTTGCTGACCTCTGCTTTACAAATAAAATCAGATTGCACTCAGCTGCTCTGTGAAAGTACAGTGTGTTTTAAAGTGTATTGTAGACATTATCAGGTCCATTCTGTGTATATATAATGTTCATAAAGCATTCAGTTAACTTTTTAAAACAAGACTATGCGTTTTAGCCATGCTAGCAGAGCTGTAAGGCTGTACCTTTAGCTAAATGCTAATGCAGCTTGCTAACGTTCAGTAAGTGCAGATCTCAGCCACCCAACCAAGAAGCGGAAGTGTGCCTTAACCGCCCCAAATCTGTGCTAAATGCTAATGCAGTTTGCTACCATTCAGTAGAGTCTCAGCCCCAGAGGAAATGGAAGTACATTTTGATTGTCGAAATCTGTTCCTCTGTAACCATAGTTTCAGCTTGGAGATCAGTTGTTCGAGCATCTGGTACTTTTCCAAACCTTTTTAGATTAGCAAAGCAATCTGACCCATTGTCAAAATAGGAAATAGTCCCTCACATATCATACTAATTTAACAGACAAACACAACGTACATATCCTCTGTGTCCAGAGCAGCGACTTGGAATTTGTACTAAAGACGTTAGCATAGCTCACCAGCGTCTTTGCGGCTGTGCTGATAGACGATTACAAGATGTTTATATAGGTTGCTACATGGGTTGGTAAATGTCAGTCCAGAATATATAATATATCAGTCAAACACAGCCTCACAAAATACTCTGCATACAGTCACACACAATAGTAAGGAGATTGTTGCAGCAGTAATGGATAGTAGCCCTGAACAAGAGATGCGATGTACTCACATGTACACACACTCACTCTCACAGTCATGTGCATAGTCAAACACACTCAAGTGACGGACCTCGTAATCCCCTGGTCGAGATAGTAAATAATAAGGAGTGCTTCTGTTGGTGCCATTAGCAGCAGTGTTGGAAGAAGTACAAAGACCCTTTAAAGTAAAACTACCAATACAAGTCCCTTCAAAATTCAAAATAAAATCTTGACTTAGATAAAGGTACATAAGACGTTAATCAACAACAATTAGAGTACCCCAAAGTCATTGTACTAGTTTAAAAATGTTTTTAAAAGCAGGACGCAGCAATAGAGTAGACCCGGAAATGAGTTAGCATTTTAGATCTTCCAGTTGCTTTTGTCTATGATTTCTTCAAAACATTGTTTGGTTTATGCCTTAAATAAAGGCTGTGTTCAACACAAGCTAACATGATTCTCATGTTTTGTTCTACGACATAAAATACGTCTGTAAATACCACACTGGTGAATATCTGATGCTTTTAAATGTTTTCAAAATGGTGATTGCTAACATGGCTAAATGAGACCACTAAAGGTGATCACATCAAACATTAGCCACATTTGGCTTAGCGGTGGAGAGTAGGTTTTTTTGTGGCCTAATGTTAGCTATACTGAAGATTGTATTTACGCTTCAAAAACCTTAAAGGTGGTGCTAATAAATTAAGATAATGCTGCTGACAAAAACGTGTATGTGTCATAAACATCTTGATCTTCTGCCATATTCCAGAATCCAATGGAAAGATCACAATGCTTTATGTCAGGGAGCTGTTGTGATGCTAACTCTCAGGCCTACAAAAATACGTCATCACTGCACCACTCCTTAGAAGCACATTTCTGCAAGGACAAGTGTGAATGGCATTGTGGAGAACTGCAGCGATCAGGGAGAACAGGAGAACTAAGCAGAAAAAGTGCACCGCCGTCTGTTTGCTTCACCTCAGTGAGTTGTGTGGGTGGAGGTGCGTCAGGGAGACGAGTGGGGTGTGGGAGGGGAGGCATGTCTGAGTGACAGACATGTTAGGAGAAGTGTGTGCAGTCTTAAGCGTGTTTAACAAAACACAACATACTGTTATGATGTTTTATGTGATATTCATACTGTAAGAGAGTTATATATTTGCTTATAATGGACTCATAAACAGGGGCGGCTGGCCCATAGGGGGCGATAGTGCACCGCCCTCCTTAAGCCAAACGAAAAAAAAAAAAAAGAAAAAAAAAAGAGAGAAAAGAGTTTATTTTGCCGGTCTAAGTCTTAATAGTATAGTCCAAACAGCAGCCTGAATATCGCTGCGACAATCAGCAGCCTGGATGTCACTGTCCAACCAGTAGCCCCGCCCCCTTGGGGCGATATCAGTCAGATTGAAAATCGCCCCAGGCGCTCTCATAGACTTACATGTTGAGACTCGTTTTTTCAAAAATCGAACGATACAATGCATTTCTATGGGCTCCGGGGGGGCTTGCCCTAACGTGATTTCGTCATACGCAGTTACGCACTGATGCGTGCTCGGACGTACAGCGCGCGCGTCTGGCGGAGACCTGTAAACCTGTAAACTGTATAGTGGTAAATGGAATATGTTCTGGAAAATTTTGATTAATTACAGTTTTGATTATAGTATAATTTGATTTGATTATTGCTATGGCATCCATGATGGCTATAAATTGTAGACTGTGCTAAAAGTGATTTCAAGGGCAAACTATTAGATGACAAACTATCTGTTAATGTGTGTTTTATTGTGGAACCAAATGTATTGTATATTTTATGTCTGGGGTTGCATCTAGTGGTTGAAAACCAAATTAAACAATGAGATGTGACACTGTAAAGCTGGCTATCTGACTTTTATTTATTATTATTTTACCCATTGAATGGGTCATCTTAGCCATCATCACAACTTTTGCCCCCCCTGAGAAATTTGTCAGGAGCCGCCACTGCTCATAAACCCTAAGAGCTTTGAATGTCTTTCGTTTGTCCCTCTGCAAACTCTCATATTCCATTATCCTGCTCTCATTTTTGTCGCCCCAAAGGTCTTGTGCCGCTCTTAAATCACTCAAGGGACAACCACACACACACACACACACACACACACACATACACACACACACACACACACACACACACACACACACACACACACACACACACACACACACACACACACACACACACACACACACACACACACACACACAAACACACAGAAACACACAAACATACACACACACACACACACACACACACACACACACACACACACACACACACACAGGCATGAGCGTATGCATCTCCTCTCAACTCTATACCCTTGATTCTACTATATTCTTAATATGTTTATGCTTTGATCATGTGGACCAGTCAAAAGAAAAACAGAAAGAATAAGATCAAGAAGGAAAAAAAGAATGAAAAGAATGGAAGAAATTAAAGAATGGCAAAAATAAAATAAATGAATGAAAAGAGCAAGAATGGAAAGAAGGAAGGAAGCCGGCCTGGTAATGCACCCCGAGGCGTTTCTTTACATCAGCGTACAATGTGACAGTAATGTGCTGCGTTAGAAAGGTTAAGTGCCCCAAAAAAATAATCTTTACGAAAAAAAAAGCCATGCCATTTTCTCTCTCTTCTCTCACTAATGTAAATCACCTGTGTCCCGCGGAAACCTCGGAGCAGTTTGCTTTTTGATGCTGTGGCAGACATTACCTCCATTTGTAGAGAAACCTTTCTGACCGTGAGGTCGGACCAAACCACTATCCACCATCCTCCATTATTTACTTTACTTATTTTTGTGTTTTTCGGAAGGTAAAGGGCATATTTCATAATGCTTTTTGGAGAAACTTCCATATATCTGTGGGGAAGATTTTGCAGAGCTGATTCCATTTCTAGGGACTTTGCTAGGGATAAAATACACTTTTTTTTCTTTGCATTAATAATTTATATGGGTTTAAATGTAGATCCTGGTCATAGAGGGTCCCTCCACTGGGTACTTTGCTTTAAAATAGCCAATGAACTGTGTAGCTGAGGTGTGCAATGGCGCGCAATTTTTAGCGACCCAACACAAACTTTAGGCTGCTAGGACTTGAGTTAATTTCCACACAAAAAAACCAAGTGCTGACTGCAGAAACAGAATGCAAGTTGTGGTTGCATATTCAGCCTTCCAATCATTCCTCCTTACTCAGAGGTTAGGCTTTTTTTTTTAAAGAAGCAACGTTCGCAATATCTGTAATGTTCTGAAATTGATAATCTGACAAGTATTCCCACTCCATGCACAGATTGGCAAGGTGTGTGAAAGTGATACTCACCTCTTTCCATTCTGTTGTTTCTCTTCAACAAACTCATTTTATTGCTTTTCATATGCTTAACTTCCAAGTGTTGATGCTTTTTAGTAAGGACTGTCTAAAATATGTCCCACCATTGATGGCTGATGTCAGACCTGCCACAGGACACAGCGGGCAAAGGATGGCCTACAATAATAAGAGCAACAGAAGAAGAAAAATCGGAGGTGAAACTCTGGGAGATATCAACTATAGAGAGAAATGAAAGGCGAGACGAGAAACGCTGAAGGGAAGTAAACCTTTATTTGAAAAATCACCTTGTTAAACTTAGTACTATGGCACAATCCCAGTAATACACATGACAATAAAACACCGTGATGAAAACACTGATCATTTTAGTTTGTATTTCACTATTGTCCCAATGGTTTGACACGGAAATGCACCTGGAGATCCTTTAATGCCACAGCTAAAGCACGACTGATACTAGAGAATTGAGGTTTAAAGAAATCAACTAATGATCTATGGGTTATATGTTTGCTGAGATGTTGACATTTCTGTAATTATTACAATATTTTTATGTAAATCAGCAGATATGAAAATGTCGGAACGGTTACTTACAGTCTCGGTAGGGAACGGAACGCTAACATATTGAGGGATTCATTCTGTAGGAGCCACTGATGTTTATTATTGGCATGTCAAGTTCCTTTGTTTAGATCTATCCTGCAGTTTTATTTTAAACACTTGGTGGTGTTGATAGTCTCACAGGGGTGTATGAATGGGGTTATAGGTGACAGGAAGGGCTTGGCACAGAAAGAGTTGGAGCAGATCATTCCTACTAGAGCCCAATTCCAAACCGCCCCCTACACAATACCCCTCTGTTTGTGCGTTTGCGCGGAGCGTCCGCCACATTAAATGCCGTTCCAATGTGTTATCCAGTCCTCCAGCCTTGTGTGTGACAGTCGGTCAACTGCACAACAAGATGTAAATGTAATATCGACATACAGATGTTAACAACTTTGTGTTTTTAAATTTAGGATTATATACCCGCCTAGAAAACAGTAAACGTGTGAATTTAATTATAAAGTTGTATATATTTACAGGGACTGTTGCCAAAAACAAGCAGCTTATAAACATCAGATTTTAAAACAAAATAAGATTACAAAAAAACGCCAATGAAGATTTTTGGAGTTTTATTTCAGTTATTATTCTTAGTCCAAGAGATGCTGATTTGAAACAATTTTTATGGAATGTTTCCTGTTTCTGCCAAGAGAGGGGAGTTTGTCCCAAAGCTTGCCTCTGTATTTACACCCTCCCCCTGAAAGGACGGACCCTTGTTATGCTGCGAGTGTCACTCCATCACGGAGTGGGAGTGGGTAGGGTGCGGATTGGAATTGGGCCTACAAGCTAACAGTTACGGATGTTACAGACGCCGCACAACTTCCGAAAGACGCTAACAACTTCAGAAATACTCTACAACATTTCAATAAACATCAAACCACCTTGCACTCAAAGACCATAAGTCATCTGTTTGTCTCTGTGTAGGATGACCCTCACCACTGTCCTGAGTGTGAATGGTAATTTACCATAACATCTTGTTCCTTTGTGTCTTTAGCTACACCAGAGAATATGTGGTGTACACAGATCTGTGATGGTGTTTCGTGTTGTTCATTGTTCTCTGTGAAGTTTGCTGGAACTGAGGGCAACCCTGGTGATAAGTTAAAACTACACAATATCTTAGGTGATGTCAGATTAGTTTAATTAAACCACAGTCATTAAACGGGTACTTTTATCTAAAGTTGTCCGAAGATGGTGCATTTAATGTCTTCTTCTATGAAACACTACACGCTAACTCAGTTTAATTACAATAGACTGACAATTTGAAAGCTGATGTTGTGCTTTCTGCTCCGTCTATAAGATAAGTGCACTGAAAAAACTTAAACGTTGACTTTAATTAAATGTATTATGTCGACTGGTTTCACATAACTGTAGTAGGTTAGTTGAAAGCAATAATATTAGGTTGAAGTAAAAAACTATTAGGTTCAACTTCATATTATTGCTTTCAACTAACCTACTACAGTTTGTTGAACTAATTCATTTCATTAAAGTCAACGTTTACATTTTTCAGTGTAAGGTAGATATTACGGTCATGATTGAAAGTCTATTGGCATGTCACAATCAACAGTATATGGATGAAGCAAAGAGATCTCGTCAACGTATGACCATTGCTACTGTTTAGTGTTAGGGACAGTCCCAGTCTCTCCTCTCCATCCCTTGCCTCCCCATTCATCATGGAACACCACCAGCTTCCCGGTCTCTGGGGCTCTGCAGTGTCTGTGTGTGTGTGTGTGTGTGTGTGTGTGTGTGTGTGTGTGTGTGTGTGTGTGTGTGTGTGTGTGTGTGTGTGTGTGTGTGTGTGTGTGTGTGTGTGTGTGTGTGTGTGTGTGTGTGTGTGTGTGCTTGTTTGTGTGTGTGGGTCAGTGGGTTGATGGTTGGACTACATCCCTAGTGCTGTACCTGCAGCTCTTCTCGCTTTGCAGGACAAATAGAGAGTCCTGTATTGTAATTTCACTACCAATCACTCATATACAGAAGCCCAATTACTGAATAAACTCAAATCTGCGGGGATCTCACCTACAAGTCGCTGCCTTGTTTGTAATTTGACTTCTTGTGTTTTTCACAAGCTACGGAAAGCCCACACAAACACACATGGGAAGATAGGAGATCGATATATGACCTTTGCAGAGTGCTCTCCTCAGCTGATGACCTCATCTAACCAGACAGTTAAAACATCAATATCGGGCATGGAGGCGGGGCCAAGGTGTCAATCATTTTAGTGGAAAGAGAAAGGGTTCGTCCCGTCCCCTTTCATGCTGCTATTCTGTGAATAATTTTATCGCAACTTGTAATTCAACTAAATATGAACATACTGCAGTGGTGGTGGTGAACCAGTCATTAAGCATGTTGTTGTTATTCCTTTATTTTTATTCAAGAACATGTATGAGCATCATATATTTTGTAAACAAAAAAATCAGGGGAAGAGGGGGAAAATAAAATAAAATTTCATTTTTCAGATTTAATATTTGATAAATATACAATTATTTTGTATTGCCTTTTCATTCATACAGTTTTTAAAAGTGATACTCTATTGTTTCTCTTTTAATGAATAGGAAATTTCCCTAAAAATAAAATTAACTTAAAAAAACCAATCTGCATCTATACCATCAACTTTAACGTATGTAGAATGTCTTTATTTGTATTCTGTGTCCTATTTTGTGCTCTTTATCAGACCAAATCATTTTACAAATTCATACATTCATAAATAAATGGCAGATACTTTCTTCTCGTAATTTAGAAAAACAGGAATATTGAAAATCAAATCCAAAGCTTTGCAGTGTCTTTTTTGCAGGGTGTATTGAGTGTACAATTGTGCCACATTAAGCATGTTGGTGGTCTGTATCTATGGTACCACGAAGAGTCAGCGTTGCGTATTCTATCCCCCAGGTTGGTGTGGTATCCACTTTCTGGCAGCAGCTACTTTTGGCCCTCAGTGTGAGCTTTGGCAGCCAGGGGCACTATTTGGCAGAGCTCCGTCCTTGCTACTTAGTGTATTGGAGCTACACTCTGCAGCGAGCGGAGCACTGCAGCAATCTGCGGCCTGCAGCAGTGCTACAGCAGAGCGGGGGGGGGGTGATCATTGTCATACCGGTCGCATTTCCCAGGTTTCTCTCGGAGGTTTAATGCTTTTCAGGCTTGGGGGAGTAACGGATTACATGGAACAATATCACGTATTCAGGATACAAAAAAAGTATTCCATTACAACTACAGAACAAAAGAAGGAATCACATTAATGTTTGTTTTTTTTAAATAGAGATTACTAGCAGGTGTTAGAATGCATTTTGAAATAAATATCGATTTCTTATATATATAGACTTAGTGAATGAATTGTCTTTATTGTTTATATAAAGGCTATTTAAATTCTTCTTTACTTTGAATACATTTATTTTTTAATGCACCTGATTTATTAAACACATTAAACAACATTTGTAAACTTTTGCTGTTACTACATTTTTGAAATGAAAAGTCTTGGATAATAAGGTCACATTGTTACATACACTTAATTAAAAAACATCTTATTGTCGTTTATTTTCTCTTTTTTTATTTGATTTGCCTTATGGTAACAGAAAGTAATCAGGTTACATCATTTTTTATTTTTATACATAAAGGACATGTAACTGGTAATTGTTCTGGATTACATAAAAAAAAAAGTGATGCTTTTCCATCATTCCTCACTTGACTGATTAACTCATTTGATTCTCCATACACCAAAGCAAATTCATGTGTGTGTGTAAATGTACCCCACAATAAACTCCATTCTGATTGTGATTAAGAGCCTTTGTTTGATTCATGGTTTTCAAAGTGAAATTCTCTAACAAAGCCCGTTGTTGCTTTATGAAACCAGTCGAGTGGGGTAGCGGTCCTCGTCTCTGCAGCAGGTTTTGCCGTGTTGCTCGGGGCTGTAGCGTACTGTAATGATTCTACGGATGGGTGGCTCTCTCAACAGAGCCCCGTTGCTCTGTGACAGCATCTACTCCTCCTGCCTTCCTTCTATTGTTCTACCCTATGTATCGGTTGGTCTGTGTTCTTATAGTGCAGTGGGAAGATCCAGGCGTTACATCAGCCTGTAACTTGTCTGCTATCCCCCCAACCGTTCCAATCTTTTCAAACACAAGCTGCCTGGCTTAGCAGATTCAATTATGATCTGTTTCCACCTAAATGAGCTCTGATGTTAGCTACTTATTCTCCGAACGTACATCACTGCAGAAGGAAGATCCAAACTGACTGTCTGTGTTTATGACTTATGGAGATTTGTTGTGATTGAATGGATTTAATCAATTGATTTATAATGAAAAGACATCAAGGCTCTTTTGTTTTTCATCCCAGAGTCTCATCGATCCTCTTCCCTCCATTACCACTTCCCCCCCTTACTTGCTGATTCAGTGCGGTCCAGCTTTGCTTACGCACACGTCTGGTGAAAGCTGGCCAGCAACTACTATCAAAGTGCTTAGGGAGGTTTCTGCAAGGCTTGTCATTTCCTCTAAAACCACAACTGTGATTATTTGTGAAATTAAGAGAGGCTTTCCTTGCTGTTTAGCCAGCTAGGAGTTTTCAGATTTGCCATGTTGCTCACTTAGTTGAGCCCATTTCCTGGGGCTGAGTCCCCGCTGCAGAGGACCAGGGTTTTAATCCGACCTGGGGACAATTTTACGCATGTGGCCCGAAAAATTGATCTTTCAAAAAGTCAAATAACTATAAGCTACTCAAGCATACTGATTGTAAAAGACAATCTTTCGAAAAATGCCATAAAGTCTGTGTATGGGATGAAGCAGCGGGGATTCTCGGAATACTTTTCTAAAAGAACATCAATCAATGATATATAGGTCTTCTCACACAAACCCCCCAAACCTGTTTCCAGTTAGGTGCTCTGGGACAACACTAAAATGTGTTTTAATTCACAGCATCTACTGCCAGACACATGTAAAGGCAAACATTTACAAGACAGATAATAAAGGACTCAACCAATCAAATGACTACAAATGAATGCATTCACATTGGTGTTCCACCCACCTTCCCAACTCCCTATGAACCTTGTACCTTTTGCATGTCTCTGTGTTCTTACGGACAGTGTCTTCTTCATCATGGTGTTGCTCGTAGTTGTGCACATCATCATCATCATCATCATCATCATCATCATCATCATCATCATCATCATCATCATCATCATCATCATCGTGTAAACTCCCACTTCAGTTTTCCCAACATTTCCATTTGCGAAGGGCTGTTTGTGAGGGTTTCAAGACTGAAACCAGCGTCTCTCACCAGCATATCTTTGAAAGTCAGCTCTCAACCCCCAGCTTCCATAAGATCTGAAATGAGTTCATGCTTGGCGCGGAAACAGTTGCCAGCCAATCTAAAATGACTTTGAATTAGAAGCTCAATGAGATATGGTGTTTTGCCGTTTATCTGCTCTAACATCAGGTGATTCTTCCAGTTTTAGCAGCAAAGTGCACTGGCTCTCGGGGATAAAGGAATGTTAAAAAACTTTTGAAAAACTCAAAGAATTTCATAAAACGAATACAAATAAAATGCAAACTAAAACCCAAGTTTAAAGACAAGTTAAAAACCCAGGAGAGGACTAAGCCACAGCAGAGGAGGGAGAAGAGCGGGACCAACATATCTCTTTCTCTCCCGGTGGGCTCTGGAGGCAGGTATGTACCAGGGAACCGTCCTAGGAATCATTGAAAAGACCTGGGGTTGGTGGTCATTTATATTTGATAATTGACAAAAGTTATAAAAGTATAAAAACATTCATGCAGAATAATTAAAACATGCAAAATAAAAGAGTTTATAAAAAAGTTTAAACTGTAAGAGATAAGATCTGAATCAAAACAATCCACTTCACAAATAATAAATAAACAAATACTAATGTCAATCAACACAGTTAGGTTAAAAACCAATAACAAAGTGCTGAGGATTCCTTATAGGACGGCTCACGTCTGTTAAAGGACACAATTATTTTTCTGAGGGTGGGTTATAGGAATCCAGATGAACTAAAATACTTTGAAGGTATAATAAATAAAATTGTATATTTCAATAAAATGTTATAAATAAAATGGCAGGGAGGGAGATTGTCGACTTACTCGCAGGCTTGTTCACAATAAAATAATTCGAGGGTAAAAACATGCAAATAAGTGCTAATAGTGATAATAAAAACACAAGGTTATTTACAAGAGTAATAAGAGGCAAACCACACGAGTAAAAAAGCCCGGATGATCCCTGAAATCCTGGAAATATAAATAAGTGGATCAATAAACAGATACATAAAGACACATGACAATAAAATGTTCTCATAAATATGAATGATTTAAGTTCAAATATAGGTTTAAATTTAGCGTTTCAAATGGATTCCCTCAAACCCTCTCCATGCAGGTTAGGGTCATGCGATATGTCTGCTGTAATGATGTGCAAATAAGGTTGGGCATAGCACCAATACTGAGACATGGACCCTCAATGCACTGACTCCATCATTGTGTAGTGAGGGTCCAGGTCTCGGTGTTACACATTAGGTTGAGTTTCATTGCATTCAGCACGTCAGATCGCCACCCTGTACATAAGAGAAATGACGGAAGTAAAATAAACAATTTCTTAGCAAACCCAGCACAAACTATCTGACAATCGTATGGAAAAGACCACTGCAGCGGGTGTCAAGGCTTCCATGATAGTAATCCATTATAATGACCATTGCTATAATGTCAGACCATTGTGCTTGTTTGTGTGCAAGTTGATCTTTGACACCTCCTGCATGTGGCCATCTGTCAGCAACAGGGGGAGAGGCCGCTAACAGGTTGGGGGCAGGCAGGAAAACGCTGCAGTGTGGAGGCACCAAGGACAGAGGACCAGATAAAGAGCAGGGGATAAATACAAATAAACAGTGAGCATGATGTGGGAGGGGGAGCCCACAGAGGGAGGTGTGCTGAGGCATCCCTGCTATTGTAGCACACTGAGAACTGAAGCAGTGCACCCCCCTCGCCGCCTACTGTTGGAAACAACATACAGCTACAAGAGAGCACACAGGCACCTCAACCTTCACTGCTTTCATCTCTCACTCCCACACACACACACACACACACTCACACACACACACACACACACACACACACACACACACACACACACACACATACACGATCACACAGCCTGTCCACTTAGATTCTTGCTGACTCTGCAAAACTCACTCTACCAACGTGTGTGTGTGTGTGTGTGTGTGTGTGTGTGTGTGTGTGTGTGTGTGTGTGTGTGTGTGTGTGTGTGTGTGTGTGTGTGTGTGTGTGTGTGTGTGTGTGTGTGTGTGTGTGTGTGTGTGTGTGTGTGTGTGTGTGTGGAGAGAGATTCCAGCCAACATACTGCTGTATCCTCTTCCTGTGGAGTAAACAGTATGCAAATCTTCAGGAGGATTATTTGTGGTGAAGTCACCTTTACAAGGGACATTGAGTGCGTGTGTGTGTGTGCGTGTGTGTGTGTGTGTGTGTGTGTGTGTGTGTGTGTGTGTGTGTGTGTCTTTTCTGCAGTGGTAGAGACATCCCGTTTGCTGCGTCACTGCTACAGGAGGGAAAATGTGAGGTCATTTTAAAAGATCACTTTGCTGCAGTCCCATTTAATTATGTGTTTGCCATTAGTTGTTGGCATTAGTATCCTTTGTATGTTACATGTTTTAAATCAAACCTCCAGAACAATACATAGAAGATTTTTCTTATCAGACGTGGCCAATCAGAGGGATGATATCATAAGTCTTATTCTTCAGCTTCAGATCACAAACCTTTTCCTCATGTTGCACCTTCTCAAGTTCTGAATCAACAACAGCAACCCTATTAGGGTACGGTAAAGAGCGTTGGTTGTGTGAAAAGTATTAACTTTAAGAGACAGTTCACCCTTAAATAAAAAACACAATTTCTTGCCTGTAAAGCAAGGGTGTCCAAACTACGGCCCGGGGGCCAACTGCGGAAAATGTGCAACGGACCGCAGCTCATGCTAAAAGTAAAATGAGATATGATTACACATGAAACTTGTGCTTTTCTTATACTGTACTTCTAAATATATATGTAAATAGATAATATGCAGTAGTATTAATGTGTCAATAAGCCCAACTATTCTAATAAATAAACAGTTCAAGTTTCAACATTTTCTTATAAATGTTGATTTTTTTTCCTTATTCCCATTTAAATGGAACTATTGGACATTCAGCCAATCATGCCAAAATACATTGAAAGGGTTAGGGTTAAATTCATAGCAATGTATCCTCAGATAATTCATGACCCAGTTACTCAAGATAATCCTCTCAGCTTCCTTTTCCTGCCTCATGAAGGAACATATTCTTCTGTTTTACAAAGCAGAGGTGCGTATTTTCATGGACCTAAGGTGTAGATGTAAACATTAATGGCCTCCTCGACTGAGCCTTAGCTCGCTGTATGGATGCGGCTTCTTTCTGTGTGGTTGATTATTTGGAGTAACCTGGTCATGAATTCTGCAAAGTATTGAGTACCTTTTGTTCTATTTTCTTCCAATATATTGGATAAAAGGGAGACATCTCTACTGCCAATGTCTCCAACAGCTTGATGAAATCTTGATTGATTATTATTAAGAGGAAGCATACGCAATTTTGGTTCCAGGATAAACACCCACTTTAGGGTTAGGGACTAAACACTAAATACTGATGAATAAACCAGCATTTAGTGTAAGTTGAAACCAGGAAACATCTCTCCCGCACTACAGTCAGACGTTTTGTTGACACGTCCATTTACTCCCGACTCTGATACTCACCGTCTTTGATGATCTATTAGAAAAAGTACTTCCATATTTCCTCTTTCCAAGCAAAATCTAAACTAGCACACCCACTATAGGGATTGTAAACATAGTATTTAAGCATTGGCTTTAACCAGTGATGCGTTCTCCTTATTTTAACAGTCTTTATTCAAACTGTCCAAACATTTCATTTATTTTCCCATTTTGGGACCATGTCTCTCAGAAGAAATAGCAGTTAACCACCTTCCATCAATCTAATGACCTTCAAAATGAGTTTCATGTAGAAGATGACTTCCTTCACTGGAAAAAGTTTGCCGCTTATAACATAAAACAGACATCAGTTTCTTTCTTACAAAACATCTACGCGACATCAATGAGTTATTCACATATTGTGTATAAGACAGTTTCCATTTGTGACTTTTTCTCAGGCTCATGGTACTTCACCTCAGAGTATATCCAACTATCCAATGTCAGTTTTTTCTTTCATCTAGAATATTACAGCTTTCTCTTTCGGTAATTTTCTCAGTAGTCTTTCCTCTCCCTTTCTTCCCCTCCCTCTCCACTGACATATAGGTCAGTGTCGGATCACTGTGATGAGTTCTGGCACAGATTGCAGCACGGCCAGGCTAAATGACTCTAATTAGAAGCTTTTGATCCTCTGTCCCAAGCTGAGAGCGCTTTTTTTCTTGCCTCCTATAGTTTCATTGCAATTGTTTTACCTTAAAACATTTCTACTCTAATCCTTTCCTTTCTTTACATCGCCCTCCTTTGCTGACTTGCACTATTGCTCTTTATTCCCTGTCTCTCAGTATTGACAATTATAGCCAAGTACTTAAGTAATGAGCATTTTCTGAGTCACCAGATAATGCTTTAGTGTCTCTCCTTCTAATTTGCTAACACAAGCCAACCTGTGTCAGAGCACTTACATGATTTAAACTAGCTAGTATATTTTCTTCGGTTTTGACATTAGCTAATAGTTGGATAGTTTTTTTCAGCAAATGTTTTAGTATATAGCTGCATTCATTTACTTTAGCCACTTAAGGGGCATACAAGCTGACGGACCATTGGCACTAGTATCATCCAGAGGCAAGTGCCTTTTTAAACATCTAGCAGGCTCCAAGAAACATTATCTTCCAATAAGTTTCCATCTCTATTCATAAGTTAGATTTTAAAGAATATATTATCTACCATCATGAGTATTCATTTAGGATTCAGCCAAATTTTAGATTTTGGTAACACTGATGGAACCTTCAATTTGGGTTTGGTCTTTACCAAAAACGAATAGCTGCTACATTTATTGATGGAGAAAGATTGTTACAAATAATCAACTATCAAATTGATTGAAGTTTACTTTCGTTATGATTTTACTCTGAAAAACAGTTGTCTGGTAGTTAAGTATTTTACTGTTTGTGATGTTAAAGACGACATACTGTATTATGTTCATTTTCAGGTTTATATTTAGTGCTTCAGAGCCCAGTCTACTCTGATTAGTTAGCTGGCAGGTTCCGTTGTGATTGGTCAACCTCTTGGAGTTGTGCGGGAAATGTCCCGCCCCTTAGCCTATCACGTACAACGTGTTGCAGCTTTAGACAGTTGAAGTGTGAGTGTTAGTGAGTGAGATGTCACTATGTTCCGAAAGTAAACAAGGAGTCCAAGAGAGGCGTTTCCGGAGGGGGGGGACTACTACCTGAAAAACAAGTTGCTATGAATGACTGCAACAAATCTCATCTTACTTCAGCAGAGACGGAGTGACATTAGCATTTTTTGTGTTTTTGTTCTCCTGATGAATGTCCGGCTTTCCAACTCCTGGGATAATCTCAGTTATAAATATTCCACCGTGTTCAGCAGCTAGTTGCTGACTTTGTCTGTCCACTGTTTAGTGCAAAGTGGGTTTACTGCTGAAAACAGCTACCTGGTTAAGATGGAAACAGTTGAAACAAAACCAAAAAATACTGAAAGAGGCTCAAAGGACACCTGAGGTCAGCATGACAAGTTGTCTAGCTATTGTCTGTTTGTCATGACTAGCAATCCTTTTCATGTTAAATACACACAGATGTAAAAGACAGAAAGAATTGAGAAGGACACGACTGGAAGGATTGAATCAGGAGAGATCTAAGGATACCAAGAGACGACAGGAAAGGGAGAACACATTTGAAGGAGAAAGGTATAAAAAGGGTGACAGAAATAGAGGACAAAAAAACAGAGACAGGATGGAGAGGAGTAGAGATGAAGAAGATAAAGAGAGAAAGCTAAAGAGAGCGTCCAGGGGAGGAGGTAAGGACAGAGATTTAGGTCATTCTGAATGCTTGTCAGGAGCCACAGAATGCTCGTGTCTTGTAGGTTAAACCCAAAATGTATTTCTTGAGTTAATTTACAATAATATAAACATCCTAGTATGTATAAAAAATATGATAATAGATTTAATCATCAACATGATGAATAACTAATATTTGGACATTAAAGTAAGATGGTTGTTTTGGTGACACCTGTCGCTGCCATGGTAACATGGAACACTGTAAGCAGCTGCTCTGTCAGTCACACAACAGAATAACAGCTGGTGTTTACAGTGCAGCCCAACCAGCTTGTGTTGTTTTATTAATGCTCTATTTATCATGTATTGATGATTGATAATGTGAGAATATAGTGGTGCAGAAATGAGTCCTAAGTCTGGAAATGAGTTAGCATTTTAGCAGTATTGGGATATCTAGTCTCGAAGTCAATGTTTTATTGAATGAATTTTTGGTTAGAAGCCGGAAATAAGGTCTGTGGTTAAGACATTGTAACGTTTCGGTCTACAACATAAAATAAGTCAGTCAAAACCCGTTCAATGATTGTAAACGTTTGTTGTCAACCATGAGGACAAATGTTCCTGTGATTACTTCACCATGGAAATCTATACGAGGCAGCAGCGGTAGTAGCAGTTAGTAAGGTTATCCTTTGCTTACTAAATAATTAGCTCAATCCAGCTTTGACACAGCTGTGGTTGTTCAGCCAACTGTGAGGCTAATATCAATGAAATAACATTACAAACAGAAAAACTGGATTACTTCTTTCTATTCCTTCATGTGGGATTCCGGTCCAGGAATGGCGCACCTCACCACATACAAAGAAAACGACTAACCTCTGAAGACGTAATTACTAAATATATACATTAAAATACATTGAATGGCTATTGTTGACTAAAAGTCGACCATAAGAATAATGTAAAATAGTGTTTGGTTCTATAGGAATATAACTCCAGATACACGTTTGTTTTACTTCGGTTGTTTTTATTATTGGTCCATTTTATTCTTGGGGAAAACCCATGTGTGTGTCAATCTTCATGAGGGATTTATGAGAGTCCAACAGCAGAGTTAAATCCTCAGCTGGACACAGTAGTAACCAAAGCCAACTAGTCAGACAATCACATTATCATACCAGCCAAATGTGATGCCAAAAGATGGCTGGTTATCGGCCAAATTGCTGGCAGAGCAGACGGACACATTTGTGCAGAGTTTGGCTGGTAGGAGGTGACTCCCACTGACAGATCTCACATGCAAACTGTCATCTGACAAGACACATAGAAAGCTTCTCTGCTGCGTGCCTCTTAAAACACCTGTATGTTGAAAGACCACATTGTGCAGATCTGGTCCATTTAACTCAACCATGGTCAGTTTTCTTTCTAGTGTGAAAGCATTTTTAGGATGGTTGGACTTTTCGAAACATTAACAGGAAGTTGGTGCAGAGTAACATTATGTTATGACTGCAGCAGAGCTAAATGCGTTCCAAGTGTGTTACAGAGAAAGAGAGTTGGATGTGCTGAGATTAGGGGATTAGAGAAATGAACAGTAGGTCACATAGTATATAAAATTTAAACTATGTTTCAGTTTGTTGCATTACGTACATTTCCGACTATATATCCCGTGTGTACGCGGGAACTGGAGAGCCCATATACCAACCAATCAATGTCAAGTACATTGAGGTGATAATGACAGGATGCAGATATTCAAAGATTCAAGGATAGTAAGGACAACACAGGGTTGCACAACAACATGGCATTATAGATTAGTCCGTCACACTACACAGGAAAAACATGACAGAACAGAACATTACAAAAACCATAGCAGCTAGTGTCTTTAACATGAATAAATCAAAATCAAAGAATCATCATCCATCAACGTTGACGTTTGAGGAACCATGCACCAAGGTCTGCAGTTGGCTCATCCAGTGCAGCAGCTTGATCCGGGAGGCCTGAGTCTCATTTTCGTGGGACCGGACATCCACTATGAGCAGGGGGACGTAGTGGAAGAGTCTTTAAGGTCTTAGTTTGGTTAGCTTTTGTCTTCCCTCCCTACCTGGGGTGGTCACTTCCTTTGGTTGTTTTTGGCCTGAAGGTCTGTTTCACTGGCTGGTTGGTTGGAAGGTGCCATGAGTGGTGATCCTCTCAAAGTCTGCTGCTCTTAATCCATGCTTCCTTTTCCAATTCTCCAGTAAAGACAGACTAAGAGAGAAGAAAAGACAAAGATTGATGCAAAAATGTAAGAATTTCATGGGAGCTTCTGGTCTTTGTGTTTACATGCGCTGCCGCATAATAGAAAGTGAAACCAAAACTAACCAGATAAAATAAAAACATTGTAATGAAAAACTTGAACCTTGAATCAATAAATCTCTAATATTACCAACATTTAGTTGTAATTCACATGTATGTAAATGTATTCTCATTTATACAGACTAAAAAGGAAGTGAGATATTTAAAAAATGTACTGTATCCAGTGAAAGGAAATTTAAATTAAAGAAGGGGGTGTTTATTCTCTGTGTCCTTCCCTTATAATAACCCTCCAACAGGCGGAAAATGCTGGAAAATGAACGTGTGTGTGTGTGTGTGTGTGTGTGTGTGTGTGTGTGTGTGTGTGTGTTTGTGTGTATCCAGGGCAGCTCTAGATAGCAGTGTTAAATTAGACCATGATAATAAGCTGTGGGACTTGATGTCTTCACTGAGGATTAGAGGGAGACTTCATCAGTCTTTCTTCATTTCTGACCTGACACACACATGCACACAACACACACACACATACAATCATACTTTCACGTTCCTTTCCTTTCACCTGACGGGTTTTAAATCTTCGTTGGTTGCTGGACGATGGTTAATTATATCACCGATGAAACAGAGCCATCACTAATGTTATTACTAACACCCATGCTTTTCCTACTATGACAAAATGTCCAATTAATCGGGTCAATTCTCACGGTACATGCTCCCACTTGGCCAAATTATTTAACAACATGCTGTGACATTTCCCAGCGGACAACACACAACTGTTTTCATCCAGAGCATCCCCCCCCCGCCACAATGTATGCTGCTTACTGTATACTGTATAGTAGCAAAACTAAAAACTAAACAACTTTGTTGTCAAATTTATTTGGAATTTTAAACCTTAAACCTTTTTAAATCAGAGCTAGAGCAGAGGTGTTAACATTTTCAATATTTAAAACATTTTGTTTCTGTACCGTTTTTTTTCATTCACCCAAGGTCTTATGCTGGTTAGGCATAGACTTCAGAAAGACACATTTGGAGGAGGTTGCTGCCTTGAATGCTCCTTTTTGTTTTAGTTAACAAGGTCCAGTGTGTTGTTTACCCTTGTTGGGAAAACAGCATACTGGTGTAGTTTTTGTAACGCTGAAACAGCAGGGGAAAGATCTCCGTCTTGGTGTGCTGTCTGAGGCTTACTGAAGCTGTAGTACAGTTCAGTGAGTGCCTCGTCTTTTGCTGTTATTGGGGATTGAGGTATTTCAGCTACAGACAGAATAGCTGCAAATTCCCTCACCACGAAGAAAAGCCATCAGTCGATGTTCCTCAGCTACTAAACCAGCGTTGAAGAATGTTTAGAGGCGACTACAGCATCACACGCTAGCCGGTCTAATCGGAGTCCAGGTTGTAGTCATCAAGACATGTTTCTGAAAAGACAAAAACACACTTCCCTCATGTCGCACTGTTTATCCCTAAAAAGGTGTTTGTGGTACACTTTGTTGTTTAAGGAGATCCCATTGGTGAGTACAAAAGGGTTAGGGTTAAGTGGACTGGTAGGGCTAGCCCAGACGGCTTAGCGCTTTTAGCTTCTGCTTGTTCCCTGTTACACTTCCTTTCCAAATGAGAAACAGCAATGGAAGCTGGTTTCTTTGTCTGTTCGGGTTTGTTGTCTTCCTTCTACTAATATCTCACAGAAACTAACAGCTGCACTTTTGTCTTATGAAGACGAACTAAAGGAACTAGATAACAATTCACATGCACATTTAGAGCTGGATACCTCGACATACTGTTATAGCATTAACCAAATTAAAGCAATATCATTTGATGTTTGATTTTGTATCACAGTATGAGCACCTATGTTACAGTATATTTACTGTCTTTTACCCCAAATATAATACCTTTTACTGTATTAGTCAATATGTTTTCATGAATAAATAGGTAATGTAAGTCAAGTCAGAAAATGATAACTCTCCTCGACTCTGTAAAGCATATAAGTGTCTTCCAGCAAGTTAATTTAGCTAGTTTTTTTTGGCTCACATTTACTGTTTGTGTCAAACAGCAGGCAAAGGTTAGCTTGTGAACATGACCGGGAATTTAGCTGTTAAAAAAAAGGTATTTTTGTTTGTAAAGACCAGAAACAGAGCCAGAATGGAGGGGATTATTGGAATTATGCTTATAAGGTGGATACACACTCCATGTGAATGCTTAAGTTGCCCTGTGTCTGCTGGTTTGCAAATGATAGACATTTCAACTTTAGAAGGACACAACATGTCCGGACTTGGATCTCTTGAATTTTGTATGAATATGCAACTCTGCCTTCCAGAAGAAGCTGAATATGTACTGACAGTGAAAAATTGATGTGGTCAGTATCTGGGCAGCTTAAGCATCTGCAGGAGGGTGAGGCAGGACATCAGGTATTACAGCAAAATAAAAGAAGAGGTTAAAATGAAGGTCAGGAAAACTAGCCTTAATGTTAGGAGTCCTTGCATACACTGAACAAACTGAAATGTTGACTTTAATTAAATGTAAACAGATTTCCCATAACTGTATTAGGTTAGTTGAAAGCAATAGATTACGTTTAAATGAGAAAAGATCAACTTAATATTATTGCTTTCAACTAACCTAATACTGTTATGGGATTTGTTGACATAATACATTTAATTAAAGTCAAGGTCTCAGTTTGTTCAGTGTATGTGTGAGTTAACATTGACATCCATCCCAGCACTTAGGAAGACGACTGCTACTCCGCACACGATGGGAAGACCCGACACATCCACTGCATAGAGCACAGGGAAAGAGAGGCATACTGTAGGGAGGTGGGGGGGAGAAACAGGGAGAGGGCAACCAATAGTAAGGGGGCAGGGGGGAAGCTGCAGAGAAACGGAAATCTCATTACCCAGCGGTTGCACAGTACTGACAATAACTGATAATACACTACATAAAATATATGAAGAACTTGTGAAGATGCTAGGTTGATGGAGTTTGTGTGTGTGTGTGTGTGTGTGTGTGTGTGTGTGTGTGTGTGTGTGTGTGTGTGTGTGTGTGTGTGTGTGTGTGTGTGTGTGTGTTTGTGTGTGTGTGTGTTGTGTTTGTGTGTGTGTGTGTGTGTTTGTGTGTGTGTTTGTGTGTGTGTGTGTGTGTGTGTGTGTGTGTGTGTGTGTATCGGCAAATAAAGGAGCATTGATTGCATAATGCACACGTCTCCTTGCTCCTCCTGTTTATGCATCCACTCATTTTCTCTTTACATTCTATTTTTTTTACTGTCTTTTTCAAACATACACACACACTCACACACACACACAAACAGACAGACACACAGTATACCCGGTGTACCTCATTACTTTTACACTCTTCATCCATCATCCTTACCTCCTCCCTCCCCCCCTCCCCCTCTGACTGGGCTGTTGTTATCAATGGGATTGCAGCAGTCAGGACATTTGCACTGAATTAGCAGCCTTCCTTCACTCTCCTCAGCATGTTATTAGAGCCCCCTATCTGCAGCCTGTAGGTATAGCAACTGCGTGCCACATACTGCAATCCCCCCCCCCCCCCCCTGTAAGCACCAGCAGCACCACAATTCTAATGACAAAGGCTAAGGCTGGTTGGGCCAAACATGTCCTGTTTGCTGATGACAGTTTCCTGTTGGTTAAGCCTGAATAAAAGGAGGTGATGTTTGATGTGCAAATTCTAAAATTGCCCCCCTCCCCCTCTCTGTTTTTTTTCCCTCTCTGCAGTATGTGGCGTTTGGCTCGCTCTTCTTCATCCTCCTCTCCATCTCCACCTTCTGCCTGGAGACCCACGAAGCCTTCAACACCATCTACAACAAAACAGAGAACGTCACCGTTGGCAACGTGACGCACGAGGAGGTACGCAGAAGTTATGTTAGATATATTAACGCGACCATAAAAAGGGACACTGCAGCGTTCTAGATCTGCTGTTCTTTAAAGCGAGGAGAATCACGAAACTCAGAATACAAATTGAATGATCAAAAAATGAATGACAACAAATGTTGGTCTCAAACAGTCCTAAACCTCTGGTGATCCAACATAAAGCATCATCCAATGTTGAAGCATTCCAACCTAAATGTATCATCTCCAAACAGAAGTCCTCTGTTTGTCCAAAAGCAGGGACATGTACAAAGTTACAGCAAAGGGGACAATGCAGACAAAAGGCCAAAGCAAGACAGAGTAACATATAAGATAGAGAGGCAAACAATAAAGAAAATGAAGATAAGTACATATCCATGGAACACAAATAAGAAGCAGCATTCTGAAAGTATGAAGTAAAGATGTAGCAGCTTAGCATTCTGTCAGTTTGCAAGTTGTTATTGATGTATCGCCCCCTCAGTGAGACATAAAGTCAACGTTATATCAATCTTCTGTTGGTGTATACAGACAGAGAGATCAAAATGGTGTATCTCACAATCCCGAGGAATAAGATTTAAATCAGAATCAAGTGTATGGATGTACAGCCCCGGAAAAAATGAAGACACCACTGCAGCATTATCAAGATGAAGCTTTATTATTCCCCCTAGGGCGAAATTCAGTTTTCACTCTGTGTTTGTACATGCATACATACATGTAGGTTGCACACATGCACATGCACCTTGAGAGGTGACAGAGCGAAGGTTGCCAGTCTTGCCGGCGCCAGGGAGCAGTTGGGGGTTCGGTGCTTTGCTCAAGGGCACCTCGGCAGGGCCCAGGAGGTGAACTGACACCTCTTCAGTACCAGTCCACACTTCGTATTTTTTTTTCCGCTCGGGACATGAACCGGCGACACTTCGGTTCACAGCCAATGTCCCGACAGACTGAGCCACTCCTGCCCTAAAATCATAAAACCTATTTCTCTGGTTTTACTATTTATAGGTATTTCTTTGAGTTAAATTATATATATATATATATATATATATATATATATATACATTTCTCTGTGTTGGAATTCAACAGACACTGGAATGGCTGCCTTACATGTAGAGATAAAGATTTAAGAAACTTTTGGAGTGGTCTCTTAATTTTTTCCGGAGCTGTATATAAACATACCCACACACCTGTACACCCATACAAAATCAAACATAGACACATATAAACATATGCACACATTAAGAGACATAAATAAAAGGCACAACAGTTAATATATACAAAATAACCTGGTTATTAGAAGTCACTCAGGTGATGAAGAGGGAGAATTTGGTGTTGTAGTTACCTAAGGTAGCCTACAGGAGATCATGATGAGTCTCTTTAATTAACCCAAGTTCTCATACATTGAAAGGAAATTATTACTGTTTTTTTAATGGTTTAATGGAAATTATTTCTTTAAGTTTTTGTGACCAGAGTTTGAAAAGGGGAATTGTAATTGTTGCTGCTTGATTCATTCAGAGGTGTTGCTGTGTTAGTTAGACAAGTTGGATGAGGCATACCTTGTAATGAAATAGTAAACACATTATGATCTGATCCTTTATCTTCTCTTCTACCCTGCAGATAGTGTATGAGGTAGTCACAGATGGCTGGCTGACATACGTGGAGGGCGTATGCGTCATATGGTTCACCATTGAAGTGATGGCGCGAGTCGTCTTCTGCCCTG
This sequence comes from Eleginops maclovinus, assembly GCF_036324505.1. Taxonomy (NCBI): domain Eukaryota; kingdom Metazoa; phylum Chordata; class Actinopteri; order Perciformes; family Eleginopidae; genus Eleginops; species Eleginops maclovinus. Next base: position 2,805,227 of record NC_086364.1, read on the forward strand.
ACAAGGCGGAGTTCTTCCGCAGCGCCCTCAACATCATTGACTTTGTGGCTATCGTGCCCTTTTATCTGGAGGTGGCACTGAGCGGCCTCTCTTCCAAAACAGCCAAAGACGTGCTGAGCTTCCTGCGCGTGGTGCGCTTTGTCCGTATCCTGCGTATCTTCAAGCTGACCCGCCACTTTGTTGGTTTGCGGGTTCTGGGCCATACTCTGCGGGCGAGCACCAACGAGTTCCTGCTGCTAATTATCTTCTTGGCGCTGGGCGTCCTCATCTTTGCAACCATGATCTACTATGCCGAAAGAATTGGTGCAGATCCAGACGATCCGACGGCTGCGGCCCACACCAACTTCAAGAACATCCCCATCGGGTTCTGGTGGGCTGTGGTGACCATGACCACGCTGGGCT
>NC_086364.1:2810628-2813128 GCF_036324505.1 Eleginops maclovinus
CTGCGTTCTATGTTCATCATAACTGATACTTACATGGAGCTAAACAGTTTCATTTTAAAAACACTGTCCATTAAAATTAATATAGTGTCACTTTGGATGTTTTACTATCTACAAATCCCATGAAAAGATGACAAAAGACTAGCACTGGTTTTCTTATTCATTAAATGACCCTGAATTGTGGCTTTTGTCGGAAACAGACAATCTCCAAAGAGGATGAAATATACTGCCGCATTGATTTACAGATATTTATTTTGCTGCTATAAGTGCAATAAATGTATTTCCTGTTGCTAACACACACTGCTGTACATGAAAACATTACAAATTGTCTTCCAGGGGTCAAAACATTGACAGGAGTGTGCAGGTTTATTATTGTTTTTGAGATAATTATTCCTCAACACAGGCAACAATTCATGGATTACTTTCTGGCATATTGGAAATCCAGGACCCGTTACCTGCTAAAGTAATTTCATTAAATTAGACTCCTATATACTTTGTTTGTAGCGCTAATTGACAAAAAGTGAGCATGCTAACACACTCAACCAAAAGGGTGAACATAATCCTGATTTGTATGTTAGCATGCTCATATAAGCATTTAGCTTAAAGCCTCAGGAAAATGGGGACTATTTTCCGTTACGGATAATGAACTTGATGTACTTTTAACAATACTTGTAAATCAAATGCACTCATTTCTTCTGGTCTTTTCATGGGATTTGATGAATGATAAGGAAAAAAAAGTGTAAACGCCAGTCATGCACTTTCTGGAACTTTCTTGCCACGTTGTATTTCTGTTCCGGATGTTTTGAAATGAAACTCTTCATGTGAACTGTGCAGTATTTTCAATCTGATGTGGCAGAAAAGCCAGATCAGATGAGTGTCATTCTGTTCTCATCACATCGGCTTCTCCACTGTTCTGCTCTGTCCGTCACCCATTCACACTCACTGCATGCTTTCTTTTTCTCACTTTTCCATGCTGTATTCATACACTCCCTCTTCTTTATCTTTCCATCCTGTATTCTATTCTTTTACCCCTCCTGCTCCATTGATTATAATGTTTTCCCCTCATCCTCCATTCATCTTTCTGCTTTATCTTGCCTACCTTGACCTGATCACACTACAATAACTGATTTGGCTTTCGAACATAACCTGGCCCTTCCCCTTTAACAACCTCCCCAAATGCTACTTCCCCTGATCCACAAACACATACGCAATGTGCAAAATGTGCACACTCACACACAACACACACACACACACACACACACACACACACACACACACACACACACACACACACACACACACACACACACACACACACACACACACACACACACACACACACACACACACACACAGATGGCTCAGGGTCCAGCAGTGTGACCTCCTCCCAGGAAGAGGGGTGGTTCAAGCCGGAGGGGCCCCTCCTGCAGCCGGAGCTCAGCGTACACTCCAGCTCCTGGATCACAGCGTAGAAACACACAGGTAACACCTCAACACCGAGCATCCAGTAATATACAATATATTAAACATCAGTCAACTGACAAAGATTCTGTGCGACTGAAACACTAAGTACAGTTTGATTATACTACACTGTTAAGTGACTTCTTTTGACATAATAGATTTAATTCAAGTCAACGTTTCAGTGTTTTCAGTGACTGCATCACACTTTTATTATGTCTTTAAACAAGTACCATGCTTAAAAATCTCAAAAACAGAACAGATGATTTGTGACTGATTTAGCCTTTAGCTCATTTCTATCTGCAGTCCATGGCGGGTACACAACAATGAACAGACACACACATTTTTACAAAGCCTCTGTCACTATAACAATTACCCAGACAGACTGAATGAACACATCAACATATAAATACCAGCACATTTATCAGTGGATTCTAAATTTTACAAGACTTAATCTTGATTATAATCTTGAACTAGAATTGATTAGATTAGAATCGATGCCAGAATTAGCTTAACAGAAAACTGAAGTAGATTAGACTATAATGGGTTAAACTATATAAAGAGCAACCAATAGCAACGAGTTGCAGGTTTGATTCCCTGCTGGCCAATTACCCTTCCCTCTTTCACTACTACTAGCACATTCCAATAAAGGCTAACAGTACAAGGCCAAAAAAGCAATACAAAAAAAAAACTAAACTAGAAAAGATTACATTAGAACAGTAGATATAAATGAAATGCATTACACTAAATAAAATAACAGTAGATTAGATCAATTTAGAGTAGACATAAATATGTTCAATTCAACTAAACTAGGCTAGATTTAGTTAGACCAAACTAAACGTGGTTATATTAGTTCTGTTTAGATTGGACAAAACAAAACTAGATGACATTATGTTAGATTAGACTAGATCTGACTCTTTAACATTACAATGAATTACAAAGTGATGTTGAGAATCACATCGCACGCTCATGACTGTAAAGTGGAGGAGATTACAGAAGGAAATATAAAAATAATAACAAAATATGTATATCAATTGTCTTGGTT
>NC_086364.1:2818128-2910628 GCF_036324505.1 Eleginops maclovinus
CTTAAATTTACTCTTTTTTACTACTGTTTGCCTCCCATTCACACACACTTTCCCTCTCTGAATCGATAGCCTCTAGTCTTGTGTTTAATCATTATTGGTAGTCAGAATCCCCTGAGGCCTATTGGGTTGCACTCACATCATTTTATTTCCTGAGTGCTACTACAACAGTTGAGCCACAACGGTGTCAGGAGGAGAATCATGTTGACCAAGGAAAGTGTAAACTGATCGATTGCATGCAATATGGTTATAGACCGGAAATTGTGAATGTAAAGAAATGGAATTTGTCACCAGAGAATTGTCTTCACTGAAACATTGACTCTAATTAAATGTATTATGTCAACCAATGTCACATTACTGCATTATGTTACTTAAAAACAATAATATTAAGTAAAAAAATATACATTATGTTCAATTTAATATCATTACTTTCAACTAACCTAATTATGTGAAATCTGCGGACATACATTTAATTAAAGTCAACGTCTTGTTTTTTTCAGTGTAGCTCAGGGTTTACTCATACTCAAAAACTAATGTCGGTAATATTCACCTCAAAAGTCTTTGTTTATTATACCTCACAATGAATATATTGTTGACTTTGAACCACAGTAGTTATCTAAGGTGTTTCAGAAAAATCCTCATAGAGTCGTACACGAATGAGTCCTGAACCTGGAAAGGAGTTAGCATTTTAGCACTTTTGTGTTTCAGCCTATGAATGTTTGAATGAGTTAAATTCCTAAAATAAGGTCTGCGGTTAACACAAGCTTGCAAAATGTTCGGTTTTGTTCTAAGACTAAAATATGTTGATAATTGCCCCATTTGTTAGCTACTCAATCTTTTTACGTGTCTTAAAAACTACTACTACTAACTACTAAACATCACCTGGCCTTTAGCTTAGCGGTGGCATTTAGCCATGCAACCATGATGTAGTTCATTATTAGTCTACCGTCAGCTTTTCCTTTTAAGGTTTGCATTTATGCTTCAACTAATATAAAAGCAGTGTTATTATTATACAGACATAGGTCTTATTTTCTGCAATTCCCTTTTCTTTTTGTCGAGGCAGCTCCTGGTCGCCCTTCAAAAAACATCATCAATGCTCCACTCGATTGAGTGTTAGATACACAGCAGTAACTCAGTAAACATGTAAGAATGAGTATTTTGTGGCTGAGATAACGAATAGAGCAGTACGAATAGAAAAACACCACCAACTAATAACTAAATTCATCACTAAAGGCGATACATTCATTGCTAAAACAAGAAAACACCAGCCAAACTCAGAAACACTTGCACAACATGTATTTCTGGCAAGCTTTTAAACATGAATGAACTTGTTCTGACGTGACTTAGAAAGAATAATCTTACCCTGGTATTACACATGATGGTCTGTAAACCATGTCCAAGTCTGACAGACCATCATGTGTCAGGAATAGTCCTTTAATGGCATATAATGCTGTTTTGTCTAAATATTGTAACCATTTTAAGAGTCAAGCTTTTGTTAAGTTGTGTGTGTTGAGATTTCTTAGCCATTATAGATCTCTTGTTAATTTCTAAGACATGTTTAGACTTTATTTAGTTTTATACGTATATAATACCTTTCAAATCACTTAATTCCCTGTCCTTCCCTCTTTGTCAAGTTTTTATTTGGCCTTAAAACTCAGCAAGTCCTTCACTATGAGATATATAAAACCATCACTGTTCATATATCTGTTCAGGCTCTCCTGCCTGCTTCATCCTAACCAGTGTTGTGCATGTGCATCTCTCTGCTTAGTGATGTCATTGTGTTATTATCTTTGATGTGTGTTCCTGTGTGACCAGTAACGAGACTCTCTCTATACTGTCTTTCCTTTGTCTTTCTGTCCTCTCCTTACCTATCATACATACATGTTATATGTATGCACACACTTTTTAACCCTAAGACTCAATGTATTGGTGATCTCATATTTTATGTCTGTATTTAACGCAGATTTTATTCCTTGACAATCTAAAATCAACATGTGGATTCAATTAGTAAAGGGACCTTTCAGGTGCATACCAATGATGTATTTATTAACACAACACAAAAGTTATCCGGATTTACCTAAACATGGAAACACATGTTGATATTAATATGCATGAAGATTGTTGTTGGGATCATATTTGCTCTGATTGTCCCTCTCCTCCTCCCTGAGCCTTTCCCTTCCCTTTCTTCCTCCCATTCCTCCCTTTTTCACACTCTTCTATGGCCTTCCTGATTCATCACTTTCCAAGATACAAAAGCTTGTTAGACATACAAAAGTCACAGTGTAGTCCCATGCTCCTCAACTAATGCGACATACAAATATACTTTAGACATATAAAGAAAATAGTGCAAGTGTCTATCCCTTCTTTCTATATCAGTACTCCATTACAATTATGTAAGATATAATAAACACCAAAAACTCAATACTTGTGATTCCAAATGAGGTGAATGCTCTTCTAAATCACAGCAGTATTTTGCATTTTTGGAAGTATGACGACAGTATTACATTAAGGGAAGATGATGGCAGTTCATCAAAGACACTTAAATAATTAAAACAATTAAAAATAATCTTTATTTTACTTATACGTTATTGTACATTTGAAACCTTTTGTGTGTACAGTACGGTTTTAATTACAATTGACTGATTTTTTAAAGGCATTTTACATCAAAATCTACATTAATAACTTACTATATATAGCAATTACTTTCAAGCAGAGTTAACCTCCTTTATTTTACCATAGTTTGTGCAGGCAAATCCTTTTAATTGCGAAGCCCAATTAGCTCCTTCCATCCGATTCACTCCCCCCTCTGCTTGTAATTCCTCTTCCTCCCTCGGTCCTCTCTCCTATCCATTCCCCCACTCCCTCGTGTCTCCCCATCCCATTCTAACACTGATGTATCCATCCCATCCTCAGGCTACCCTCCTCAGTCTCTCCCCCTGCGTTGTGTTACTAAAGTCTGACTGAGTGGAGGTATGTACGTAACTCTCCGTCGCAGCACAGCTGCTATACCTGAGCATTGGCTGAGCTTCCTGCTTCACAAATAATAAGTCTTTCAAACTTTTTAAAACATAGGAATTGTTATGGGGCCAGAAAATATCTCATTGGTTGAACTAATCTAGCTTTATTAGTTTCAGGCTTGTATGGGTTTTACAAAAAATAATTAAATTAAAACAACTAGCAGCATCAGTTCCAATAAATACATATATTACCTTCCTCTCTTCATGCCTTTTCCCACTGACATAATAACTTTTATTTTACTTCAGCCATTAAGGCTAATGGAGGTACAGTTTGTAGAACATAAAGTAAATTTAGCCTGTGAAAAGAGTTGTATAATATCCTCTTTGGTTTAAAGAAAGTTTTTATTACAGAGCAGGGCTGTTGAATTTGGACGTCAAAGGCTTTGGTGAAAGATGCTATCAAATTGCATCATGGGAATCGTAGGAACTAGCATTATTGGAACTTGACTTAGCCTATATTTCGAGAAATTAGCTTATCAAGTAACACAACCAATGAAGATATTTCTGCTTTCAAAATAATCAAAGCTGAAATGAAGTACACTTTTGAACATTCGTCTACTCATTCTCAAAACATCTGTATGTATATTTTTGAAGTACATCGTACTGAAATGTATATTAGTAGTATTACTCTTTGTGTTGATAAATAATAAAATACTGCTGGTGTAACCGGTAAACCTAATTAGGGTTAGGGTTAGGGTTTAACTGTTGTTAGTTACCATTACACATTTGACCACACCCACATCAGTGATGTCACAACAGGTGAGCCAATGAGGGCCGTACACACTTCAAACGTTTCATTCCACAAAGGGAAAAAAGCTTCTGACTTAAAATAACTTCTGTCTGTCCCACAAATATACCAGTAATCCATTACAATTATCTAAGATAATAAACACCCACAACTCAAAATTAGGCATATTTTCCTCTTAATCACATTAGTATTTTGCAATTTGAGAAGTATAGTGTCGTTATTCAGTTTCAGGAAGATGACATCGGTGCTAGAAGTTAAAGAGCCTGGGGTAGAACAGTTCCTTTAGTAACAAAACTGTAGTTTATTATCACTTTGGTGTTTCTGCTTGGCTATGGCTCTGAATTTGGACCAGAGGTTGATCAGAGCCCAATACAGACATGTCCAACTCCTCTCTCCACCTGCATTATTCTGTTCATTGGCTCTATTCTAAATCTACATTTTAATGCAATCAGTCAGCAGTATTAGATTGGAGACATAAAATGGTTACATCATGACCTTGGACCTGATATTACTTTAAGGAAATATAACAATGGCTAACCCGTGCCCTCTATGCTCCAGAGGGTATATATAAAGAGTGGGAGAGAGAGAGAGAGAGAGAGAGAGAGAGAGAGAGAGAGAGAGAGAGAGAGAGAGAGACAGCGAGAGAGAGAGAGACCTTGTATAATGTTCAATGTCAAATGTTTGTTTCATAGATTTGTGTACGCATAATCTCAGTTCAGATCTCACCTATCACAACCTGTCCATTAAAAGTGTTACCAATTCTAAAATTACTTAATCAAAAAATTATTTTGGGAGCACATAGCAATATATTACACCAATACTGCAAACGTCTGTAAATGTAGCCATGTAGCTGAATCACATCCTAAAATGCTGCCAGATTAAATTATAATTAAAAACCTTTTCAATAAGGTGTCATATTCCTAACCATTTGAAAAGCTGGTGCAAGGCATGAAATCCAATGTACTCTTTGATGAAAAGTAATCACATTACAGTGAGATTCGCAATGCTTTGTCAATGACTGAAGCTATTCAGCCAATGAGGACAGTTCATCAGCGCAGGCAGCAGGATAGAACGAGATGAAGCTGCCTCCTGCTGCATCTGCTGCAGAGCAACCTGCAGAGCTTCATTACAGATGCTAAGCACCTTTCAGTCCTCCTTGTATACAGTCAGAGTCACACGTAAAGCGGAGCCTGCATTAGGATCTTTAAAGCAGCGAGGCATGGCAGAGCCGTGCTAATAATCAGAATCATACACACTGATCATCGCAGGCCTGATCAGGGATTACAGGTCACTGCTGTAGGGTATTGATCCCAGCTAACAGCTTACCGCTGTGTGTGTGTGTGTGTGTGTGTGTGTGTGTGTGTGTGTGTGTGTGTGTGTGTGTGTGTGTGTGTGTGTGTGTGTGTGTGTGTGTGTGTGTGTGTGTGTGTGTGTGTGTGTGTACCAATCAGCTAAAAGCCGCAGTGCTGCTGATTTATTCCTGTGGTTACAGGACTTGACGTCGCAAACACAGCTATTTAAACAGAGCAGGATGTGTGAACATGCACAAACACACACACACAGACATGAACCCACCCCCCCCACACACACACACACACACCATACAGCATATATGAAGCCGTAATGTACGCAAAGACATTAGTCATTCATTTTACGGCTGTGGTATTGATATTCTGGAATCATAACAAATGCATGTGCTGTAGGCTTAACGTATTCAAGCATATTGACACCACGGCTGGACCCTTCGCACATTTTCTGGCTTCTGCTTATTGTCGTCACAAACATTTTCAGGGGGATCAACGTACTGGAAATCTTCATTCTGAGATGACATGGTGGAAAAACCCTCATGAAAAAGTCGTTTTCCACCATCCTACAAAATGATTTTCGTGGGGAATTCTAGGTGTGCCATATTGAATCCTCGAGTTAACTGCAGCACGGCCTTTGGGGATTCAAATGACTTTTAAAAAATGGATCAAGCTTTTCGCCTATTTGATTCAAACCAAACCATACAGTTTCCCAAGGCCAGCTTTTAAATAGGGTTATTTATGAAATAAAAAAAGCCTTAGAGAAGATCAGCAGAGGTCAGTCTGTCTCCTGACTAAAGTTTGCACCTTTAAAACCATTAAAGGCCCTTTCTTCCCTTGTTCTGTTGTTTTCATCAGACTGGCCAATCCACTCATATTGCAATTTGCATTTACAGCTACAACAAAACGGAAAACCTCAGGAATGATATAGCATATATGTATAACTTAAATTTCATTGTGCAACTCCGTGTTGCAGCATGACCTTGAAGGAATTGTTGCTGATCCAAATGTAAGCTGATCACAGCCATGGTTCTCCATGACCTGAGTGTCTGTACACCTTCCTGTAAGATACTGGAGAAGAGGGGGTGAGATTTGACACCTTAAAGATAGATTTTGTGGGAAGTATAATTTTAAAGATTCCCAATGTCATCAATGAAAAGCAAACAGACATTACCAACCAATCTGATCCAATAATAAAAAGCTAACAGATCAGGGCCTAACTTCCTATTTTTGCAACATCCATCTTCAGTTTTTAGCAGAATTGAAACTGATGCCAGACCCTAACCATAACCTTACAAGGACAAATCGTTCCTGAGAGGTGGTCAGTAGTTCAAAGCTTTGGTGTGCCATGTTTTGGTGGAGGTATTAATATGTGTTTCTTTATTGTTGTAGCCTCGGTTGGTGCAGGGCACTGAGAGGATTATGTTTAGTAACTGGCTGATCTTCTACAAACTTATCTAAGGCCAACATGAGTTTTTTATAAGTAGGTGGTAGAAGCAGCAATTACAACACACCAACTGCAACATCATCACACTGATTGCAGGTGTTTTTTTCTGATTAACCAAAACTGTGCAGCTTTACAGTGAATGTGTTTTTGGGGTGGAATATTCTGTTATGCGAGCAGATATTTATAACACATGATTGTAAAGGGTTACTTACTTTTCAAACTTCTTTAAGTTCATTAGAATAGTACAGCCATTGTTGACGGAATCGGAAGTAACTTCACATTTCTATATTCAAACAGAAACTCGGAAGCTTTTATATTATGAGTTATGGAGAAGATTTTTGTATATCTCTAAATCACAGTACAGCAACAACCTACTCTGCATTTTCATTGGTGTTTTCTCTGACTTTTATAGAAGTTTTGCCAATTTACAACTTTAAGACTTTGTATTTTACTTGGGACAAAACAATCGTTGGAAATAAGATTTTTAAAGTATTTTGTTGGCTGTTTCAGAGTATGTATTTTCTTATCAATTATACATAGGTCTAAATATGAAAAAAAATCTACATTAATTCATCAGCTAGACCAACTTCTCTCTCAGTCTTAGAATTTGGCAGGTATATTATATTAGTAGAATCATGAAGGATATAATTAAGAAACATTATTGCTGTTGCAAAGGTCAACCACCAGGGGGCTCTAACTAGTTTACTGTGTACTATAAAATCTCCCTTTCTACTGATCTTGGCAGCAAATGTTTAGAAAAGTCATTCAAAATGGCACTCTCCAGATGAGTTAATCTTTGAAGTTTAAATCAATTCAGCCTGGTAGAATTATGGGAAATGTAATGTTTCTGGAACATGACCGATTAATAGGAACTTAAAGCAAGAACATATTGTCTATGCTAATTCTTCAAAACAGTTCATTCACTTATTGAAAGTACTGTTTTATAAAGTGTCTGCTTAACTAAAAAAAAAGATATCAGCCAATATATTACAATTGGATTTTATTAAATAGTGTCTTAAATTATTCTATCGCTATGATAATATAATAATACAAGTATTCCAGTTTGTATATATGGTTTTTTTCTTTCTTCTTTAGGTAGCAATTGTTTGGATCAAATCTAAGAACTTGGTAAATTTTTAGCACATTCTTCAAGAAATCCAGTCAACATATTGAAATGTCACCTCAGTCGGCCAACCCAATCTAAAAAGACCAAAAGCAATCCCATCAGCCTCAGCTGTACTTTGTGTTTAGTGCTAATTTGCGAATGTTAGCATGCTAACCGCTAAACAAAGATGGTAAACATGGCAAGCGTTATACCTGCTTACCATGCTAATGTTAACATTTAGCTCAAAGTATCTGGCCACTGGCTGTGGCCAGATACAGCCAAACAGAGCATGGCCGTTCACTTTTTAAAATGTAACATTTGACTACCTTGATGAAGAGGAACACACACGTTCCTCTTCTGTCAGTCTGTCTGTCTTTCTGTCTGTGGCTGTTGAGAGCCGCCTGCTGTTTTTACTGGTAGATTGGCTAAAACACCTGGACTCTGAGATCTAAAGGTCTTCCTTGAAGTGAAGTTTTTTTCAGATTGGAACGATAACTTGGAGGATTGTGTGGTCTCCTAACTGTGCTCAGCTCCAGATGATTTACCCATTTGCTCTGAGTTTCTCAAAACGTCTGGCTGTTACATGTTACTGAACAAAGTGTACCACCTGTGAGGTGCTTTTGGGAATCCCAGAGCAGGTAGTCCAGTGGATGTACTAGACTAAAATCTTATGGGATGTATTTATCAAAGGGGTTGTGTATATCCACTGGACTAGTGCATCCCCCCCTCCCTACACGGTTGATGTGGGTGCTACAGAGCGCCACCTCTAGGTGTCTAAGGGATATTGTGGCAACTGATAGGTGATTTCCGTAACCAATATTCCTGTTTTGTCCTGTCTCTGTCTGTCTGTCCATCTGTTTGTCCCTCCGTCCATCTGTCTGTCCGTCTTTTTCTAACTTCCTCCTTTGGTCTGAAATATTTTACTTGGTTTGGGCTGGTTTTGTTTTTGAGTTCTCTCTCTTTTCTTTTCCAACTTTGTTTCATTTACAAATGCTTGTAACTGTAACAAATGGTTTCTATTTGCAATTTCCGATGTTAAATGCTGTCATAACATTTCTTTCTGTCATTAAAACACATTTCACTCACTCCTCACATCACATCCATATCATGATCTTGCTGACTGTTTCATTTGCTAATATGAATGACCCTCCATGACTCCTCTCTAACCTTTGACCTCTGACCTGTGCTTGTCATCTTCATGTAGCCACGGGTTATGAGAAGTCTCGCAGCCTCAATAATATCTCCGGGATGACGGGCGCCCCACTGCGCCTCACCCCCATCACCAACTCCACCTTTGAGCCTTTTGAGCCGCCTGGCCTCAGGCGATGCCACTCCCCCATCCCCTCCATCTTGTAGCATAGCAACAGGGAAACAACAAAACAACAGCAACAGCAACAATGCCATTTCTTTTTCTTCTGGGGAACATAACGAACATGGAAAAAGTGTTTCATTGATATTTGATTCATCCTAGCTGCTCTCTCATTCCCATGACTCATATGGTTTCCACTCAATAGAAACAAACAAGGAAGTCTTATAGGCAATGTTTCAAAACCACAGAATAGCTAACCCTTAAGCTGAGATAGGAGCTTTAGCAAATGTATTTTACAACACACTCACTAACACACCTGACTTACTAACGGGGATAGAGTCTAGGTTAGTTTAGACTGATATGATAGTTAGTTAACCTCCAGCTTCCCCTGTTCTTGCCTGCACACTGCACCTCAACGCTTCAAGACCGATACGTAAAAGTAGCTTTGAATAGTCACTTTTATAATATTAGGCCCCAGAATGCACACAAACACACATAGACACTAACATATTACTGAAGCTTGCATGGTTTTACTCATGTGACAATACCATGAAGAAGATTGAAAAAAGACATTTTTGTAAAATCATATCTATGAAAAGAAGAACCCCAACTGCTTAAGAAAGCCATGTAGGCTGTAGATGTTCCCTGTGTTACACTGAGATGAAAGAACATCAGTTAAACATTTCTGCAAACTTAGTTAGTTGGTTCTCGGTTCGTTCCTTTAGTAAAGAGAGAGAAGAGATGGATTTCCATTAGATTCCACAACACCTTCATAACTGACTTATGGCAGCAGCAGCATCCCCTCCTCTTTCACAGGCCTCAGGTCAAAGGACAGTGGTTCCCAACCTGAAAAATAGCAGGTGAAAGAGGATTAAAATGATATGAAATGAGGTCAAATATATTCTTGAAATTACATCATATTTTTCCTCTCCAAGACCATAAAAAGTGTGTTCAAAAAAATAAATCTGAGGGGAAGGGGAGACATTGAAACCTTGTCTATGTAAGCTATTTATACCTTACATCTTTGGTTTCATTAATCATCTTTATCTTATTTTAGCAAGAAACCTCTGCAGTTGTTATATAAACTTCTGTATTAATAGGTCCATAATTATATGGATGAACTTACATTGGATAATGTACATTTTAGTTTACATTTCCATTGTGGAATACAATACGCTACATTAACGATCTGATCCCCAATGAGCATGTGATAAAAAGCCCATTTAAGTTAAGTTTATCAAATTTGAAAGCAAAGTGGCCAAAATAAAATGTGAATTTCTGTTATACGTAGTATTTTTTAAATTTCAATTAGTTTTTATGTCGTAGTTTTAGGAAGGTTACACCACAGCCATGCATAAAAACATTTTGTGTAATATTTCTGTCTGCATTTTTGACATTTCCCTTCAGGTTTTGTCAAAAACAGATTAAAGCACACTTAGTGAAATAGTGAGGCCCCAAGGAATTTTGGCAAGACAACAAAACTAAGCTTTTAGAACCAAATGTAATATATTGAATCAATAATTGAATTGTGTAGTTTATACATTTTAAATTCCAGAAAGAAGATCAGCTAACTTATAGCCTAACAAGGAGTAATATTTGGAAATATTGATCCAACATTATACTGGAGTCAGTGTAATGTGGCTATCTATCCACCAAGTTTCAAAAGGTTAATGTACCCATATTGCTATCAATTCCCTGAATAAACAAAGAAGCCTGTACCTTAGTCATTTGAGCTATTTGAGAATGTAGAGTATCTTTGTTTTACCAGCTGAACAGTTTGTGAATCACTGTCCAAGGGGAATATGGGATGCTAGCAGAGTTTGTATTAGCTGAGCCACTCAACACTAAAGAGCTGAGGCACGAAACATTTTTCATAAAATAGATAGACAAAAGCAGCTATAGAAAAATACAGAACAGTGTACATAACCTTTGATCTTTATCCTAACAAACAGAGAAACAGGAGCAGTAGGGTCTGGTTTCACCACAGCACCTCATCCTCATCGCTCTCCATCCTCTCACCTGGCTCTCGGCAAAAGGCTGAACTGCAAAGTTGGAAGAATGGGACGATCATTCGTTCTACCTTCTTGTGCTTTCAATGTTTTATTAATCAAGATTTGTACAAACCAGAACAAAGAGACCTTATTTGCTTTCTTTTAAAGATTGAGATGAGAAGATCCACACCACTCTCATGTCTGTGCGTTAAGCAGCTGGAGTCCGGATGCACTTAGCCTAGCTTAGCATACTGGAAGCAGAACCAAAAACCTAACCAACACCCTAAAATAAACACGTAAAGCTTAATCATTAACACCAGGTGTTTTTAAATGGTACGCGAACAGAAAGGACTATTATTTTTCGTGTGGTTTTAACAAAGAATAACAGCCGTTCATGATCTTGTTGTCACGTTGAAGTTGCCAGGTTTGCTAGCATCATGTGCGCACAAACCCTATTAGCAACCTGGATGGATAATAGTGTGAAATGAGTCCTTTTCTACTTTTTTGGTTGTGTATAGAGTAAAGAAATAACTAGTAGAAATTACCAAAGGTTCTTCTAAACCGGGCCATGCTATCTGTTTCCATATGGATCTTGCGTCTTCATGCTAAGCTAAAAATAAACACGTCCTGACTCCAGCTACGTTCTTGAACAACATGGATTGAGCATTCTCAGAAAGAAGGCAAATTAGCCAAATTGTTCCACAATTCTTTTAAGGTGGTGGGGTAGTTGGCTTTCTTTTTATTTGGAAAAGTGTTGGACATTGCAGCTCAGCCTAACTGAGAATCGTGGTTTTCTACAAGTTCATCATCACACCACCTTCACCAACAGCGTTACTACTTGCACTGACACCAGTGCGATTCAGCAGCCAGTGGCAATATTTTTAGTTTTTGGCTTCTCTTTCTTTCCCTGTTTTTGCCCCAACCCCCCAAACCCCCCCGCCCTCCCTCCTCTTCTGTCCGTCCACCTCTTCTTTGTTTTGGCTGCGGCTGCTCAGTAGGAGGCACTGTGAACGGCTACTGGAGCGACAGCCCGTGGTAGAAGAGGAGAGGAGGACTCGCACCGCAAGGGATGAAGAGAGCGGACATGACAACAGAGACAGCATACAAACATAGAAATATGCAATGTAGATACATGAGACATTGGTGGTTGGATGTGTGTTTCTGTTCAGTTGTGTTCTATCTGCTGCACACATGAGTGTGCATGTGGATTTTTGTGTGTCGATGTGTGTGTGTGCCCAGACCTGCATCTACCTCTGTACTAAGATGCACAAACTAGAAACAAATATGTTTTCCTTACTTTTTGATTCTGCAAGATAGAAGGGAAGACAAAGTTCTTTCAGTTTAGCATTTTTTTTTTTTTTTTAAAGATGTGTGATTACATGATGTCATCTTTCTGTCAGTCAGTGTACTTTAGTTTGTATTAATCTAAGGGGTTTTTCCCTTAGTTTATTTTCGGATTATTTCAAATAGGATTTAGTTTTTTTTTCATTTAATTTTCAAAACATGTCTTGTTCATTGTTTAGACTGTAATCCTGTGTGTGTTGGTTAAGTTTCACATCTGTTTGAATTCCTTGTCCTCATGTTGCTCTCGTCTCCCTTCATGCCCTCCAAAAAGTAAGAGAGACTTTTCAGCTGACAGGAAGTCATTACTTTTGAATTGCATTTGATTCCCAAAAGAGAACATAGACCCCGCCTAAGCAGGTTAAAGGTGCAGAGCGAGTTCATAACGTACCTGTTCTTTAAAAAGGATTCTGTTATCAGATTAATGTTTCTGCATCCTATTCCTGTTACTTTTTGTGTCGAGTGTTGGGAGGCAGGAGCATCTTGGTGTCTGAGGAGCATATAGTGGTTTATTTAGTTCAACATTTTGGGAAAAAAACTTTCTTTGCACTACGTTAGGAGCTGTAGCCAAAAGTCATTAACCTAGCTTAGATTCAAGACTACACAGTGGGAACAAGTCACAGCACCATCAATCAGCATAAAATCCCCCGTAAAACCAAATGTTGTCATTTTTACAAAAATGTTTTAGTTTGTGTACAGGATAAACAGTAAAGATACATTTGATATGCATTCGTTAGCTTTTTGGACATTTAAGGCCCAGGCTGGCTTTTTCCCCTTTGCTTCCAGTCTTTATGCTAAGCTAACGTAATTGCCTCTGGCTCTGTACTTCACAGGTGACGGGTTTATATCCGTTCTTCCTCTGACTTTAGGAAAGAAAGTGTCTTTCCCAAAATGACAAACTATTCCTTTATCATCATGGGACCCTGATTTTGGGTCATGCAGGGTCTAGCTTAATCATGTTTCATGTGCGAATGATTGATTTAGAAGTTTATCTCCACTGGGAGTTCAGGATAAAAATTCCCAGTTGGAGTTTAACCCCCCATCCTAGTTGACATTCACACCAGGCTCAAATACACAAACACACACATACACACGCACACACACACACACACACACACACACACACACACACACACACACACACACACACACACACACACACACACATATAGATGGAAACACACACTCCAGTCCCTCTACTGAACTTGTCTATCGTTTCTCTACACGTCATCCTCTCCTCATCATCCTCTTCCTTCCCAACGTCCACTTGTTGTGAGTGCATCCGTCACTTTCCCTAAGGCCACTCTGCACTCTGATTGGTCTCTTTTGTCATGATGATGTACATATGTAAAGTTTGCGTTGTATATGAATCTGCATGGGTTTCCATTGCAAGCAATAAGGATACTGATATGAATAATAATGTGAGGAGGTTTGATAAGATTTTAGTCTTAATGAATGTGTATATAATATTTAGACTACTAAGAGTGTGTATGAATGTGTGTGTTAAGATGCATACATATGCACTAACAAAGCATGCAGGACAAAAACAGTTCACCTCTTTGAATGCAGAAGAGGTGGGGCGGGCTGACATTATGCATGCCAAATTGCTATGATGCTAACGGTCGGATACGACCAAGTTAGGTACTGTAACAAGGTTGGGTGGGGGTGGGAAAGTTTATTTTTGCAGGACGGGGAGGGGTTACGTTTGTAGTAGGTCTTGTATAGCTGCTTTCTTATCGAACTTGAAAGACTTATGATAAGAGAAACATATTAACAATCGTAGCTTATGATTTCTTTTTTATTTATTTGCTTCTCTTTTCACAGAGAACTGTTCTGAAAGCTGTGCGCTTATCAGATATATGCAAAAAAGAAAAAGCAGTAACTGTGAACTAGTGCTAAGACATGAAAAAAAAAACACAACAAATCCAGCTTCTTCCATCATTGTCTCACCCTTCTACTGCAAGAGAGAGGAGAGACCTCCCAAGATACCTCCTCACCCAATCGTCCCCGTCCATCGTCTCATGTCACCTTTCATTTCTTTCTGTCCTGTTCAATTCTGCACTTGTGTTTAAACTACAGTGAGATCAAAAGAAGGATACCTCTGCAATGTGAGAATGCATTGATAACAGGCTCCCACAAGGGGGACCAGGGCCAGATAAACAATGCCAAGGGGCCTCGGGCAAACCCTTACTTCCCCATTTGCAATGTTAGGTGATTAAAACGTAATGGCATTCAAATGTTTTAAGAGTACTCACTAAGTAAGCATAATGCATTGTTGGTTTGAATATAACGCAACCGTGATTAAACATTTGTTAAAGACTCAAAACCAGACAGACATTTTCCTTTGTAAACCAGAAATGCTTCCAGAAAAGCTGAATTTATGAATATTAATATCTAAATAAAAAAGTGGCTTGTTTATCAGTCCAGTATCATGACAGCCAGAGTCGTCGTTAACTCTTGGCTGCTTGACGGAAGATTTGGTCCCCAGCTAGGGTCAGGGTTATGGTTGTGACGTCAAAACCTTAAGGTCACAAACAAAACATAATGCACAACTCTTTACACCTACAATATTCTTGCCATTCAAAAAGAAAATGGTACATGGCCCTAATTACCTGTGACTTGTGATGAAAATCAAATATCTTATTTTATTTATATTATTATAGGTGCATTCATGTTGAACGTTTGCTCAAAAGTTAAACCCAGTGCCAGAGGAAGTAGCATCAACTTTCTGTAGCAAGATGGGAATCATGGGTCTGGAGGTTGAACATATGTAGCATCAGACTTTCAAGCTGAATGCAAGAGCGGATATTCCATCACAGGTCTCCTGCAATTGATATTCAAGTTTCTGTTTCTTAATGTTCTTGTCGGGTCCATGGTTTAATTGTCCTTTCCCAATGAGAAACCACACTGCAGAGGCACCCTTCCAAACTCATTCATGGTTTTTTTTCTTTCTTCCGCCCCTTGTTGCCTATGTTTCTCTCCGTTTCATTCATTCACAACTCAGGTATCTCTTTCTCTCTCTCCCTCCGTCCCCCTATGTTCCTTTTCACCCATGTTTCCTCAAAGATGTATTGTATGTCTGAAAAAGGGAGAGATTTCTGTGAACGCCATGTGCTGTGTTTTGTGGCTCTTCCTCGCCTCTTTTAAAAAATGTTGTTTTGCTTTCCATGTCCAACTGTGCTTCCTGTCTTCTCCTTGTGGCGTCCCTCGTCTTTCCAGCCTCTCAATTAACCATGTCCCCCTTTCTGTGAAACTTAATCCCCCAACCTACCATAGAGCCACCTTTAGTCTTTCACAGCAAAACCAAAAAAAGGAATTAAATGAATTGGTGAAGCAATTAAATGGTTTGGTGAAACACTGGACGTCACCAAGGAGGAAGATAGGAGCGGACATTTAAATGAATGAAAAAAAGACTGAGGGGTTATATTGTAGGTTGTGAGGAGGGGAAAACTGTGCAATGAAATGATGTGTTCTGAGTGGATTGTCAGCCGAGCAGCTTCAGAGGGAGGAGATGGAGGAGGAAAAGTTTGGGGAAGACAGAAAAGTGTGGTGATGATGAGGAGGCAAAAAAGAAGCAAAATCTCTTCCCCATGTAAGAATGTGTTCCTCGCTGCTGTCCTGTGCACCGTTGTGCTCCCTGTGCTGTGTTTCTTCACCTGTGTGTGGTTCTGTGTTGGTGTGACATTTTGTTTTATGTTATGTGTGTTTTCGTGTCGTGTGCCGCACTCTATTTCCCTTACCGTTTTTCTTTCATGTACTTCGTGTTTACCACACCTGGGTCAAAGAGCATTTACAAACACCAGCTGCGGCTTGTTTTATCCCACACAGGTGCACAAGAAGTTCAGTTTGTCATTTGGGAAAACTGCACCGGAGTGAAATGAATCAAATGTACTGAGCTGATGCAGCATAACCTGCCAATCTGAAGGTTTAAGTGGGATGAAACAAAAAGCTAAAAATCATCATTTGGCCAAGGTCTGGTCTGTACATGTGCAGGACACACCAACTGAGATGTTCCACTCTCAGCTCTTGATTTTGGCCCAGTCCTGGTTGGCTGCAGTCCTCTGGTTTGAACTTTGACATCCCTTGATTACACTAAGTTTGTGATCTTGATGACTCTCTGTCTCATCGGCTTCCAAAGAATGGTTATATCAGAGGACTGAGCAGCCCTCCGAGGACTTCTGCAGATTGTTTCAGTGTGTGTGGGTTACAGAGACGGAGAGTAACCATAACGTGTGTCACATTCGAGCTCTGTGTTCTCGGTGTTCTTGCATGTTGGCTAGGCTGGAGCTTGGTGGTGGTGTCTTTCCTTTGCTTCAGTGGTGTGTTTGGCTTATAATTTCTTTGTCTTGGTGTATTATATTGTTTCTATTAGCAAATACCTCACTGAGCACCCCCTGGAAACCAGAGTTTAGGTTGGTCTGCCATTGTAGAAGTCTTTTAAGTTCTAAATTCTTGCTCCAACCTGGGAGGATTTTGTTTGGAAAGCTGTCCAGCAAATTAAAGAAAGAAGGATTTCTACAATGGCTAACACTATAAATCTCTTTTACAACGTGAAAGTAATGTCCACGGCCTCTTTCCCAACGGCACCTTTGAGATTAAATTATTTGATTAAACTCAAGTGTAGTTTTTAAGTGGAAAGAAAAAATAATAGCAACGCAAAATATTCCCAATCTCAATTTAACACACATTTTTCTCTGTTTTCTAAAACTAACGACCACGTCTTATTGTCTTGATATGTAGATAAAGTTGATCCTTGATGCTTTTGGGAAACAGGCCTGTATCTCATGTGGATCCACATTCAACCACAAAAAGATTTCCACTGGAAACAACTGGATTATCAGAAATACTTTTTTCTCTGTGATGGTGGGTAAAATAATTGTAAATTTTGCTAAATTTGTCTACTGAAATCTCCTGATGTGTGGGTGTTGTAAAACGTAAATGTAAAGTGCCAGCACCGAGGATTCTGGGTAGGGTTGCACCAGCTGTTCATAATGCAATGTTTTTCTTGATCTGGTTGCAACATCAACACTTACGAATGTTAATATTAATCTGTAAATCAGCTTCTTGGAAACATATTTAGCACTGTTAATCAATAGCAATGTAAACAGTTAGTCATAGTAGCATTACAAGCTAGGAAAAAAAATGGTTTTAGAGGCACAGAATATATTTATATTTTTTTCTTAATGTAGGTATCTCTCTTTCTGTCTTTACATTGATGTCTTTAAGAGATTGTAGTCTTTTTACAGTTAATAATAAATGGGAAATGTTGGATTATGCTAACTGACACTTGCTACGTGAAGTGTAATGAGCATAACCTTTTTTGGTTGTACATACATTGTGCTATTTTTGTTAAATTTAACATGTCCACACTTCACTCTAAACGGGACATATATGAGCATGTTAACGTAAGCTTTGTCAGTTGTTTGAGTTAGCAACACCAGTTCCTATTCAGTGTTGCATAAAATGCTACTTATTTAACATTAAAACATTAGCATTGATCTGTTAACAACTGGTGCAACCAACTCCGGGACATTTGTATCTCGCAGATTCCAAGGTAATGAAATCAAAGAAAACATTTCTTTACCCACCAGCATTATTCCACTGTCTTACAGAATGTGTGAAATGGGATCCAATGTTGATCTGCACCAGACCTGGATGAAACTCAATACAATGCTGAACAAAGTGATTTGAATAAGCCTCATCTGGATTATCAAAACCTTGTTTGGAATATGTTTAGCCTTTAATTATATTCCTTGGTCTGGTGTCTGATGATCAAGAGTCATGACTAATTTCCTCGAAATCCTCACTAAATTATTTTCTCTCTTTTCTTTTCAGTGCTGAGTTTCTAAACCCCGTTTCACCACAAGAAGAGGATAACAATAAACTTTGAAACCGCTGCTCCTCCATCTCCCCTAAACGGATTCACTGTAGAAAACGGGAAGGAGATAGAGAGAAAGAGAAGAAAAAAAGATGCGTGATAGAAACTGACACTGACCAGAACATTTTCATCTGTGTGACACATTCATATGCAACCTGGTTGATGATCCTAATGGAGAAAATGGTCACGATCCTACAAAAGCTGTTCTGACCTCTTTTGAACAGAGCAAACCGCACCATGGGGGCTCCCAGCGTAGCGTCCAGAGGGCCCTTGAGAGACTTGGATTTGGAACAAAGATGCCCTCTGTTTTAGTTGTGTTGTTGCTTTACTATTTTTATTTCATTCAGCTGTTGATATCCAGTGGATGTTCCATTATTTTGGCACTCAAAGCACTATGCAAAGTCAGAAGTGGTCCATCGTGATGTCCAATGACTCAGGCAGAGTCTGAGCTACAGGACCTCTAACAGCAGGCGAAAATGTACTCATACATATCAGAAAACATCAGCCATATCACATGTACATTTGACATGATCCTGTATTTGATATTATCTGAATCTTCCGGGAGACATCTTGGGTTTAATACTGAGATCTCAGCAAATGTCAAAAAACCAGTATTCACCTTGTGATGGAAATAACCCAAAGACAGACCAACTGGGGGTGAACTAAAGCCCTCAGAGACAGGAAACTGGCCGTTACATCAGCTCAAGAAAAAGTCACTGAAAAGGAAAATGTGATTGACCCTCTTTCTCTCTCTCTTGTTCCCTTCGAGTGTTTACGGTGTCTTGAATGCCCCCCCACCCCCCTCTCCTCCCTGCATCTCAGCGTCGCTGCTCCTCTTTAGCAAAATGCATGGCATGAATGAAACCAATTTAAACCCGAAGAAAGACAGTCAACGACACAATGGATGGATTTTAAAAAATGGGGGGAGAGAGAACGGAAGGAGTCCATGAGAGAGAACATAGATTTATTTTTTGCCACACAGCAATGTCAATGCAACGTCATCCAAGCTACTCTTTAACCCCCTAAACTGGCTGCTAATACGTGCATCTCCTGCAGCAAACTGCCTTCTCAGAAGGCATGACGGATGAGGAGGAGCTCCCTTCCCCTCCGAGGGAAAGAGGGAGGGGGGAAGGAGATTCTGCAGACCATACACTCTATACCTCTGGGGATGTGGGGTGAGAAGATAGAGGTTTTTCAGAAAAAAAGCAGGTATCCTGCAGCAGCGGGAGAACATCTTTGAGAAACTATCATAGGGACAAAAAAATGGCAAATTAGAAATGCATTTTTATGACATTGTTTACCAGCATGAATATTCTGCATGACTTCTGCAAGCCATTCTGATCTCCCCCATGAATAACAGGGCTAGAAATTGAATTTAAACATGAACATTTATCAGAAGATTATGTTATATGAAACAAATTTATAAAAAATGTAGGATTATGTTTAAAAAAAATGTTCTTTTTAATTATAAAACACAAATAATTAAGAAAAAAAGGGTTGCAACATCCAACCTGTTTGGTTTTCTCTGAGAAATCTTAGGAGCCCCCCACCCCCAACCCCACCTCTCTAAAATCCAAGAAGACTCCTCCCAACTTCTGCAAGTATTTATTCTGCTACTACACGTTCGTCTACTACTACTTCAACTTCTCACCTGACTGCTACTCTGCTTCTTCTTCCTCCTCCTCCTCCTCCTTTTCTTCTTCTCTTTCTTCTTCCTCTTGTAGCCTTTAACCAGAACCCTTATACGTATCTCTCTCCAATGGCAGCTGTGTGTGTTTGTGTCACAATGTGGACCCAAAACTTTCAAAATTATGTTGAACTGAACTGTGCTGTCCACTCAGAGATGTCATTGATTCCATGTATCTGAATTGAAAATGTATGTTTTCCCTTTCTTCTGAACATTTTTTCCCCCTTGATATCCAAGGCAAAATGTCCTCCGTAGTCTGGGGTCAAGGACAAGTCAGGTACCGGTAGAAATTGCTACCTAAACAATGAAACAGGCAATTTACAAGATGGCTGTCTCTTCATCCAGGGTTGTTTTTAGTACTGTAAGAGATTCATTTCCGAGGATGATATTGGTTATTTTCCCAACAGAGCAATAGCTTTTTGTCATTTCCTTTGAGAATCCTTTAAGTGTTATCAGTGTTGGTCAAATCGATTCCTGTTGCATGGGATTGGAGTTAGCATTAGCGTGAAAAATAATTATGTTCAGGTTAAAATTCTAAAGGTGTTATGTACGTAACACTAAAGTTTGATCAAACACTGGGCTGTTTCCAGAAAAATCCTCAGAAAAATCTGACCAAATAGAAGGAAATTTGGTTCAGTAGATTCTAAGGATTCATGGAACAACTCATCTCAAAACAAAAAGAAACAAACTGAAGGATGTCCATAAATGTTTACCCCAGTAGCTTCTTTATGATGTAGCTTTATCAAATCTGCCCACAATTCCACAAGGAATTAACTTGTGTATTATAGGACATTGACCATTCAATAACCTTGTACTTGAATTAGCTGGAATGTAGCCGCAGTATTGCTAAGTTAAATCTCCAATATTGTTTCCAAAACGTTTTCATATCTTCTATGGCCACTCGAAAATAATCACTTCTTTCTGATGTTGCTTCCAAATGTAGCCTTACTTAAAGAGTATTTAATGAACTAACTTGATAATACCAACCTTTCCGATGAGCTCAATTGGGACTATCTGCATCAAACAAGCTTTGAAATCAATGCGACTTAATCCCTGCAGTCATAGTCCTATCTATGAGGTGCTTTGTGTAAAGACTCCAATAAAAGCACCTAACCCTAAATCTGATCCTTTAAACTTTAAACTCAAGTCTGCCCCAGTAATCTTCAAGTAAAACCTTTTTCCATAACAAACTGTTTCAGAGCATAGTCCTAATTGCTGAAATTATTCAGTAGCTTTAATAGTTCTGAAAATGTGTGCCCAGATAAAGCCTGCTGTAGCGTACGCCTGTAAACAGAGGGAGGGAAAACTCGAGGGGGAACATTTAGAGTGGAGGCTTTGGCTTTTCAGTTTATTTTTCTTGAAAGTGACCCGATTTGAAAGAATTTAGTAACGATTCCAAATAAAATCAAAAAAATACTGTGGTCAAAGACCTTCAACAGTGCTCAAACACAAAATATGTTGGGTCTATCCCCTGCTAATGCAACGTGGTTAAATCATTAAGGAGCAGATAATGTGCAAATGAACAGTGTCCACCTAAAACCAGTCCCAGCACCAGTTGGTAGTTGTTTCCCTGGGGAGGGAGGCAGCCATCTTGGATCAATGTGTTGAAACAGGGTTAGTCAAGTAACCCTATCACCAGAAACAGTTCAAGTAATGATGTTCTGCTGGGCTGTTAGAAAACCACAGAGAGATTTTGATTTTGAAAAAGAGGTAAATGAACAGAAAGGTAAAAATATTTCTTCTGAAAGGTAGCAGGTACTAGAAAATCATGTTTCACAAAAAAAGCTGTAGATTGTGCTGGTAATTCTTATTTGTCTTTTATTTATGACATGTCTTTACCATGCTTTTCATGTGAGGGTTAATGTTCATTTTTGATGCTGTATCAGTTATTTTAATTGCTCTGTATTCATTTGTATTTGGTTATATTAGGACAATGTGTGCCCACCACTTGGTGAAGTATTCTGAATGGGGATAGGGACTCGCTAGGCAAGAACCTCAGTTCCTTGACTAATGCCAAGAAAGTGACTAATACCACTACCTTGGTATAAAGGAAATAATAACATTTTATTTTTCGAAAGTTAATCAGATGACTACAAACAGACATAAAACGACCACAACGACTCAAGATGACTACCAGAAAAGACTACAAAGGCATGCAAAATGACCTTAGAGAAGTGCAGAACGACTACAACAAGATACACAATGACCAAACAGACACTCACAGACACTGGTGTCTCATTAGCTATCCATTAGTGTAGGTTTGTGGCTGATATACAGTCGGGCTATCACAAATATTTAAGCAAAATATTCCCATTTATAGCTTGTACACCATTTAAAAGAAATCTCTGCTAACAAAGGACAAAAAAACTAACATTTATGTAAAAAACAGCTATTCGCTGACAAACCTGCACTTTCCTGTTGTCACTGCTTTTGCCAAACTCACCAGCCAGAGAAGATCATCAGCTGTATTTCACGCTTTCAATAAGGGCTATCAAGCTAAAAAAAAAAAAAAAGTATACCCTTTGGATTTCTCTAATGGACCCTCACAAATTGAGGTCATATGGACCGTCCTAATGTCTATATGATGGAATTTAAGACCAATATTCTTTGGATTTACATCATTTCTTGACCTGGGCAATCTCTACGGGATGTGTCTGGTCTGCTACTCAGTTTCAATAAGATAGATATTAGTTCAGATGAGCAGTTTAATATGGTCATTTTTTTAAGTACAGCTGAAAAAGACCTGCAGGTTTCATGAACTGCAGATTTTGAGAGTCCTAGGTACTAACACCTCTTACGATCAGAGTCGGCAACTGTTCCGAAAAATGGATTCAGCCAAGATGTGATTGCTCAGTCGAAAGACTAAATGGTTTTAACTCTTCTGAGTCAGGCTGCAGTCCATCCAGTATTTGATATTTCATTGTGTCTAAAGTCATGCATTTCTGAAAATCGAAACTATTTTGAAGATTAAAAAGGATTTTAAACTTCAACCGATAACTTCAAGGGCCATGATACCGTATCTTAAGTGTTGTTTGCATTATTTGGGACCAAAAAGGTCACTCTTTGGTATTGATAATCTTCAGTCATACACACAATTCTCTGTATCATTCTGGTGGAGTCTTACAAATAACAGGGTGCCAAAAATCAAATAGAAAACAGGGCCTATCTCAGGAATACACTGTATAAAAAATCTGAGAGGTGGAATATTGAGATTTTATGATCCTGCAGTATGTATTTTCAGGAAAGTTTCAAATATATTAATAGTTCTGAGTGAACATGATGCTCATATCAATGGCTGCTGATTTCGCTTCTTGAAGCCTGGAAGTAGATTTTTCTATCCTTTTGGTCAAAATTATGTCCTAATGTCCTTCCACACAGCACTAGATCTCATTGCTTCCAGGGTGTTCTTCTTTTATATGTGGCACTGTATGTGAAAATAATTGGTTCTGATATCACTTGTCTTCCTAAAGGTAAAAAGTACAGCTTTAGAAATGTAAAAAAATATATATCTTACTAAGAACTGTACTGTAGCTATACCAACTTCTCTCAGTGTCATTGATTTTTATTGGTTCATATTGCTACGAGCATTTTTTTAATTTGTTAAAACTGTTGTTTTTGGTTTACATATCATATATTTTGTATTTTGTAACACATGCAATTATAATGAATTATGATCATGAAGATGATGACAATGGATTGACAAATGCTTTTGTATTTAAGCATGCAGTGAACATAAAGATAGCCTATGCACGCACCAGTTGGGCTAAAGGCTTCATGTCATTGGTCTGTTGGAGAACATGTGTCTCTGGTGGGGATGGGGGGCGGTAAATATGACCATCGTACATATTTGAAAAAGAAGACCTGGTTTCAAAGGGACTGATACCTTTGATCTTAGCCCTAGATATTAAACTTAACAAACAATGTTAGTAGACGCTACTGCTAATTAGAATTGCCCATTTACTTACTTTAGGGTTTAAAAAAAAAAAAAAAGGGAAGGTTACTAAATGTAATGTAGCATTAGAAGGCACTCTCATTGATCGTAAAAATGTGGGTCTTGTTCGATACAGAAAAAGACTACATGGTGTGCATGGGTCCATAACCAAAAACACTGTAGTGTACCATTTCTGTAATGCAACCTTCATAGTATTAGCCATAAGACTCTTTTCAAAATTGGTGCAATACGAGTGGTAATGAAGATTGATTCTGAAATAAAATCATTGGTTGGGATCTCACAGAAACCTTGATGGCCCAACTACTAATATAATACAAGTACAGCAATTGCAAAATGGTTTATTTACATTAAAGGTGGAAATAACTTGAATCCTGAGGTGCGCAACACAAATTCTTCAACGGTTCTTTGGACATGGATAAAGCCCTGCATCACAATAGGATCCAACCCTCTCCTTCCATACATATCAGATGGCATACTGCCCGAGAATCAAAACTAATGAAGTCCTAATATAGTCCTTTAGGGCTTTAGCAGAAGATAAACAAATGATGACTGCAAAATTCTGGAAAAACAAACAGCAACATTGATTATTCCACTGCAGGGTAGTGGGGACAGAGCAATAATGGTACACGCTATTTTTTAGGGGTTTGGTTGTGTGGTTGGTTGATGTGTGTATGAGTGTGTCTGGATTGTGTGTGTTTTGTGCAAACTGAGCTAAGCCACACTCCTGTGAGAAGACTGACAGCTGAGCTAACCAATAGTGCAACTTTACTTGAAACTCAAACGATGCCCTAACATATCAGGACAAGATGCAGAGGAGCGGCTTGCCCACTGTCAACCCCCTCCATATTACTTTAATGCTGGTTAGAGTTAATATTAGTATACTGTATGTATTTGAAGAAGCCACAAGCAGTTTGGTGATGTCACAGACTATGTTTTTTTCTCAGACAGCAGAAGAAAAACACCTGATGTGGATCAATCATTGGGGTTTGGTCAGAGGTGAAATGTGAAAAAGTTTGAACGCAAACAGAGCTATTGTTTACTCCCCTTTACCATTTATAGCTTAGCAAACACAGCTAAACTGAAGGTGACATGTAAAATATATGTATTATTCATTAAAACTTTGCATTGCATAATTTAGAAAAACTAGCTAGTTTATCCAGACAGTTAAGGCCAGTGGAGCTTGGGATAAACTAGGTCACCTATACCTAAAATTAGCATCTTAGCTAGCTGATCATAGACTAGCCTATCATTTAAGCAAAATTAACTAGCCTAAAGTCCTAAAAAAACGTCTCAAAAACTGTAGAAAAAGCTAACAAGTTGACGTTAAGTCAAATTAACCAAGGCTAGCTGACTAACATTGCCTGAATGAATTGGTTAGCTAGCCTGAAATTATAAACCCGTCTTGCTAATATGCTAATAAGTGGACTTCCTTTTAGGTTTACCGCCTATGGTCTGGATAAACTAGCTAGCCAGCCTAAGCATTGTATGAGGGAGTTGAAGAGTATTTTGTAAAAACACTATTTCAAGATGAAGAGTGAACTTTCACGCTAAAGCTGGATGATGTTGTGTTTCAGTTTGAAGCTAACAGGGCAGGCGCTAAACCTCCATACTGTTTCTTGCAGCACCTCTAATTCTCACTTTGCTGCTCCTCACCTCTGTCTCTGTCTCTGTCTCCGTCTCTGTTTCTGTCTCTCTCTCTCTCTGTCTCTCTGTGTCTCTCTCTCTCTCTCTCTCTCTCTCTCTCTCTCTCTCTGTCCCTTCCTCCTCTTCCTCCTTCCCTCCTCGTCTGTGGTTATTTTGAGGAAGAAGCTTCGTTTTGCATCCCTTGTTCTTGTGTTTTTCTATTCTATTTTTTGAAAATGAATTCTAAATGCATGCATGGGAAACTTCAAAATGATGACTTAAACTTAAATTGCGAATGGCTATGTGAAGGGAAGCCTCTCCTCAGTCCTCAAAAAAAAAAAAGTCTTGTCTTCCGCCTCTTCCTTTCTCCGTCAGGAAGACACAGTTAGGGACATAAACTAATTATATTATTGATAATTCATATTACATTTCTGGCTTCTTTTCATGCAGGCATGGACATTATTCACTAGTGTAGCCACTCTTCACAGAGCAGACTGTGTTGGGTCACTTTCTGGAGGCTCAGTTTCATGAGTCCAGTCATAATTTCCTGGAAGCTTCTAAAGACCAATGTTGTGGTTTTAGTGCTTTTCGGGGAAATTCATAATCTATTTATTTTTTCCCGTGTCACCATTTAAGAACAAAGCCTTATTCTTGTGTCATCTTTCACTTCCCTTTTGAAAGTGTCGGCAGTTTATAGCATTGTCGACCGATTGATTTATTGATTACTCAGTTGATCAATTGATTTGTCCCACAACAGGGATATCGGAATGTGTCCACTGGAAAGATGCAGAGGAAACAAAGGATGACCGAGACAGGAGAGAGAGAGGCTTCCCTCCAATATTGAATGGGGTTTATGCTATAAAGACTGATGTTGGATATCATTTTATTGTCACTACACTGGAGAGAGAAAAATATAATAAAAAAGAATCAAGAACTGTACAAAATATATTTAAATGGAATGTTTATTATTTACCTTTTCTATTTTTGAAACATGTAAAGAACAAAAAAGGTGAAACTGTAATAATTCAACAGCATTTGTGAAAAAGAGACTTATAAAAAAAAAACAGTTCTGTTGTTAAAGTGTATGAAGGTTTGACTGTGAATGCCGATTTACCCGAGCAATTCTTCTCCTTAACTGATACCATAAATGAAAAACCAGTTGAATAATAAGTCTTTTAAAAAAAAAAACATAGAACTACTGGGGAAAAGGAAACAAATTCAGTTTAAAGAGAAAACATAGAAAACTTAATAAAAACATTAAAAGCTTATGCCAAAACTTTCCATTTTTGTCCTGTGCCTTTTTTGAAGAACACTTCATTTGTCCTGCAAGAAGATGTCCGGTCCAATTGTCAGTGGTCGTGAATTAATTCCCCAGCAAGAGAATAAATGCCTCCAAAATGACAAGACACTTTATCACTGCAAAGGTCATGAGAGTCAAATGTCTAAAGGACTGTGTCGGTATCATAAGTAGCTCAAATGACCAACTAAATGTACTATTAAATGTACGTACTGAAACACTGTAGGAATATGTCCTAAAATGACAACAAAGGTAGACAAACAGTTCAGCACTTTAAACATTTGCCAATTGTGTTAATGTACAGCGGGTGTATGGGCTAAATGGTTTCAAGTTCCTCTCTTTTGAAGAAATTACAGCATCAAATAATTAAAGTTGGTACATACAGGGCCTCTGTCATTAGCTCCATAAAAGAAATGACGGATATACTTTGTGGATATACAGTATAGAGAGGTAATGGTCATAAATGATTTTTACATTGATTGGCTTTCTGGTGCCCATAATTACTTCAGAGAAATCAAATGATTTAGCCTACTAGACGTAAAGTGAAAAACCTTGAACTCAATGTGATACACTTCCAATAAATCATAAGATCATTCCTTCTGGTGCATTTGATCTTCATTGGTATGAGTAATACTCGATTAAAAAAAACAGAATTATGTTCAGGCCACTTGAAAAATAGTTTTATGAACAATCTTTTTCAAATATGCTCAAAATGTATCATGAATATGGACATAAAAGGTGGAGCTGACTTTAGTGTCTTTTTATATCATTAGTTGATCCATAACAGTATATTGTAATTCATTAGTTGATTTAAATTTTGCCCAATATGAACCTGCAAAGTAACCATCCATTTACATTGTTAGACAAATGAGTGGAGGAAAAGGTATTATATTTGCCTCCAAGTCATAATGGAGTCGAAGAAAATTGAAATACTCAAGTAAAGTACTTTTAACTCAAAAATGTACTTGGGTGAAGTACTAAGTCACTTTCCCACTGACAGCCACACATACAGTTCATGATCCCCCCTCCCACTCTAAAGTTTGCCTGATTCTTTGCCTGGTACATACTCACTTACATGGTACCTAAATAAAAATCACAATATAGCTTTAGAGCAGAACATATACTGAAAAAATGAGGGCAAAAATTCAAAAAACACCTTAATGTGTTAAAAAAATATCTAAAAATAGGTTTGCATTTAAAAAGGCCCAGGCAGTGCTACTCATTGAATAAACCATTGACATCTTTCAAGGTGGATACAAGTACTAGAATTGGCACATAAACTCCTTTGAGTTGAAGAACTCTTCAGTAGAGAGTCCGTTAGCCACCCAAAAATCCATGATGGCGGCAATTTTCAAGATGGCCTCCAATGATGGCTTGGAAATGTCATTCTTTGCCATCAAATCACTTTAGCTTGCTCTATATAAATGATCTTGGTCTCAAATAATAGAAGTTCGACAACGTAGAAACCAAAGTTAGATGTCAGGAATTACATAAGCTTACATGTATTTATGCCATGTCTAAGCCGAAAAATCTAAATAATCTGCCAATAGAAAACTGAGTAGCAAAACCTGCATGGTATAGTTGGTGGAGATATTATGGGGTGTACTAGAGGTAGTGCTTCTGCAGCACAACCAGGGCACACTGGTAAGAGCATGGTGTTCAGAGACGGCTTACTAACCTTGCTAACATAGAAGGTAATTATTATTAGTGTGGTTAAGAGTCCCAAATGCTATCTAATAAGTCCAACATTTTAACATGTTACGTATATAATTACATCAACAAGCTCTGAAGAAGTTACTACATTTTAAATTTGACTTCCCCAAAGTCAAAACATATAATTCAAAACCCAAAATCAGCTAAATTGTTGAGTGGTTAAAATTCTGGGGTAAAATACTGTTGTTATCGGCTGGATATGACGCCGTGGTTGCAATTGAGAAAGATTTGGTGGATAACAGGCTTTTTTTTAAGTAAACTAAAAGCACTAAAGAATGTTCGTACTGGATTGAAGATGTGAAAATGGTCATTTGCAGATCTCACCACACGGGGTCACTGCTCAGTCAATAATGACATTCTATACTATTACTGTTAAATATGTTTTATTTCATATCATATCTTGTGACATCATTTCGTATTTTCGACAAACTATACCATGAATGTTTTCCTAATTTTGACATACTTAACTATGAATTTTTATGATGTTTTCTACATACTATTACTTTTTTCCATATGTTTAGACACACTATAAAATGTTTATTTTCAACACCCTCAAATATGACCTTTTCATGTTATTTTTGACATAGCATATCATTACTTACACAATGAATTGTTGCATATCTTTTCAAATAATATACTTTACTATGTATTTCTAGACATACTATACAGTACCATGCATTTCTTCATATTTTTTGGGATAATTGCGCTGACGTTTTTGACATACTATTTTATACACAGTGCCTTATACACACACAGTGCCTCATACACAATGCCAGTTTCTATACTTTTCAACATAATATACTTTATACTTTATATACTTCTTTTTTTTCTTCAGACATTAGGCACACCTTCCCCAAGCCAAACAACTTTACAAAAGGCAATTACATTGGCATATGCAGTCAGCTCCAGTCTAATTTGACCCTTGCTAATAGGTTACCATCAGTTGTGCACTACCTTGTGTCACATGCATAGTTGAGGGTATAATTGTTTGTGAAGGAATAACATAAAGTTGATTATCGCTCACCAAGTTAAGGCATGTGAAATCATTTTCTAAAGAATTCGTTAAAAAAAAAAAGTATTTAAAGAAATGTTGTGGAATTAGTTTCCTGTTTGTGATCTTTTGTTATTATTTTGGCGTTCACAAATCCTTTTCTTGTTATTGTGGAAGGTGCGTTACATTTAAATATTTGGCATTTCCATCCAATTTGATCATCTGTTAACACAAATAATATTAAAACAAATCTAATTCCATGAGTCATTCCTTTAAGTTTGGCTTTTAGCTGTTAACGTTGCTCCAGGACGCCAAACACCTTAATATATGTGTATATATTTTACCTACACTGTACTGTGTAATAAAAAACTGCAACTCTTTTGCACACTGGTATCATGTACATACGGTAGTACCCTGTTTGTATTTTGTTAGTAGCATGTTGGTCTGTTATAGTGTATATCTTATTCTGTATATTTAGATACTTTATAGATATATTTATTTTTACTGTTAGGTACATTGAAAAACCTGAAACATTTACTTTAATTCAATGTATTATGTCAACAGATTATCACAATGGTATTAGGTTAGATGAAAGCAATAATATTTTTTATTTAAACGTAATATTGCTTTCAACTAACCTAATACAGTTATGTGAAATCTGTTGACATAATACATTTAATTAAAGTCAATGTTTCAGTTTTTCCAATATTTGCTGTTTATGCTCGTTTTCTATTTTATTAAATGTTTTACCCATGTGCAATGCCTTGATCATGCTGCTGCACCATAAAATGTTCCAAACTTTGGATCATAAAGTTTATCCAACCTTATGTAGTCTTTAGTTTTTCACAGTAGATGTTGATTGACCCGTTCGACCTGTCAATCACACGAAAACTGTACTTTCTCTTTGACTTTAGCTGGGGCAAGTTGATCCCTCATATTCAGAAGACACCAGGGGTGAAAGTAAGCCGGTGCGAGGCGGTGCTGCGTTCCTGTAAAAGATTTCGCGGCGGTGCGGCGCACCGGTAAGATTTGATAAGGGTTTATTATGTTGAATACATTTTTTTTTTTTTTTTAAATCCAAAAAATGCAGTAACGCACGCCTTTTAAGAAGAAAACATATCTAGGCTACCCACAATATGTCATTTTTGACCAGCTCCGATGAAGATAACAGCTTGGCTTGCTTAAAATAGTCATTAGTCAAAGGATCTCCTGCGTGCGCAGCTTCCAATTGCATCGACTGACGCTTTCAAATCCACCCCTATTCAGACCCCAACAAAAAATATTTGGAAATAATGGTACTAAATTGTACTAATGGGAAAGCCATCCAGTAGCCTATGGTAATCAGTTTTCAAAACGTCTGCAAATATCCCATATATTTTGGTCTTTCTGTTGGTGCCTTTCTGGAGCTTGCGTTCCGTTTGATTCCATCTCCTGCCCGCGCTTGCTCCGCAGTTAGTTCTAGTGAATGAAGTCGTCTTGACTCTCGTCTTTAAAACTGTGTCAGCGAAATGTTAAATCGGCTTTTCAAAAACTTCATGTTTTTGTGATTGGGTGGCATACTGAGACATGTCTTCTACTCGGACAAATAATAAATTACTCTTCTTCAAATAGGCTGTTCACGCTGTTTGTAACGGGGGCACAGCTGAGCAGAGCGTCCGCTTTAGTGGGCTACAGGACCGTAAGCTTGTGATTTAAATGTGAGCATGCTTTGTAAAGTAAGCAAGCGTTTTCCTGACACCCTAAAAAGTATTCATATGAGCCCTCTCACTCCCTGTAATATTTACATTATCACGTGTTAAAATATTTACAGTGTATCAACTAGACAGCCAATATATGGGAATGTTTTCAGAAGCTGATTGAGGAAGTGCGTGCTGTGAAGAAAAGCATTGTGATACGGAGAGATAAAAGAATGCAGAAAAGAATAACCGAGCTATTTAAAAGAAAGGACCGAGTTATTGAAAATGAAAATCAGGAAAAAGTCAGAAAAACAGATGGCTCGGTGCATGCAGTCCCTTGCGCGAAGGAAGTGAATGAGAACGCAAGTGTGAATGAGAGTAACGTTGCAGGTGCAGGACCGTCAACAAGTGATGCTGGGCCTGCTGCAAGTAGGTCTACCGCTTACCCCCCTGTTTGGTCAAAGGAGCAATTTGAACAGTTCAGAACAAAAAACGAATGGTTGTATGCCCAAAATGGCATGCTTGGCTGCATCTCATGCCGTGATGTTAAGGGCCTTGGTGTCAGCGCATCTCGAGGTGTTAATATCGTAAGCAATTGGGCAGAGGGGAATATCGCCCCATGTGGCCATTCAAGGACCGTGCAGCTGTCATCTCTCCGCAAAAAAATTCATGAGCACAGAGAATCTGCAGCCCACAATGAAGCTGTTAAGATTCTTAAAACTGCACAGAAAGAGATCCTTTTAAACATGAATGCCACCAGCCAGGAGTCTGCGTTTGAGGCCACTGCCAAAGTGTTCAGGACCGCTTATTTTGTTGCCAAACATGACAAGCCTTTTACAGATTTTGAGAAATTAATTGATCTTCAAGAAGCAAATTCACTCAATTTAGGTCGCATTCTGCACAGCAAGACAGTCTGTGTTGACATAATTGACCATGTATCAACTCAAATGAAACATCAAATTGTGAGGAGGATAATTGAAAATAAAAGTAAAATTACTGTGTTGGCTGATGCGTCAACCAGTGTGGGGCACAAATCGACACTGATTGTGTTTTTAAAGGCCAGCATTGACGGCGAGATGGAGCCCATTGCTTTTCCCTTAGATTTGATTGAGCTGGACAATTTGTCTGCTGCTCACATCAAAGGCAAGATAATGCACTGTCTCCTCAACAATGGCTTCACAATGGAGCTCCTGCAGGAGATGCTTATTGGATTTTGCAGTGATGGGGCCAATGTGATGCTGGGAGTGAAGTCAGGCGTTGGGAAGCTGCTCCAAGATGACTTCCCAAATATAGTTCTATGGCACTGCCTGAATCATAGGCTGGAGCTGGCGGTGGCTCAGGCATTGGAAGCCACTGGAGGGACAAAGGACTTCCAGGCGTTCCTTGATGCCCTGTACACATTATACAGCCAGTCCCCAAAAAGCATGCGGGAGCTGAGTGAGTGCGCCCACAATCTCCATATCACATTGAGAAGAATCGGAAGAGTCTTCAATGTCCGATGGGTGGCCTCCTCATGGCGAGCTGTTAATGCAGTCTGGTATTCCTATGGAGCACTGGCACAGCACTTCCGTGAAGCATCAGAAGACCGCACAAAAGATGGCAGAGAGAGGGCCAAATTTCAAGGCTTGCTCTCTAAGTTGTGCTCCATCAACTTTGTGAAAAATCTTGCTCTGATGGCTGATGTCCTGATGGAACTGAAGAATCTCTCTGAGATACTTCAGAACAGGGGGATCACTCTGCCAAAAGCTCATGACATCATGCTAACATACACCAAGAGGATAGGAAGCCTTATCACATACCCAGGACAGCATGCAGTTGAGGCAAGTCAGGCCGAGAAAGACATGAAATTCAAGGAAGAAGATTTAAAAGTCGGCAGGTCCCCCATCATTGATGCATCAAAGTTCATCCAAGCAGTGGCAGACAGTTTGAATGAGAGGCTCTTCACAACCACAGCCAACAGAGCACAGGCCACTGTTGCAGCTCAAAGAAAAGAAAGTTACACCACACTGATGAACCAAATGGCAGCCCTTGACCCAAAGAAATGGGATCATGCCAATCCCAGACATGGAGAGGATGAGGTGAGGGCTTTGTGTCATACTCTACATGTAAATGAGAAAACAACACACCTTGGATTTGTTGAATATAAGGCAAGTGGGGGGAGAAGCATTCCAAGCAACATGAAAAAGTTGTGCATAGCAGTAGACACCCTCTCAGCAAGTAATGCAGACTGTGAGAGGGGGTTCAGCGCGATGAACAATATCATTACTGAGTACAGGAGCAAACTGACGACCAAAAATGCTGCAAACCTTCTCTTCATCAGTACAGTTGGCCCCCCAACCAACCAGTGGAATCCTTTGCCATATGTGAAGATCTGGCTTGCCAAAGGGAGAAGAGCAGCACATTCCACATCTGGCATGGCTCGCCAGCACCCTGAAGAGGACAACTACTTCAGCCCTGTTTGGAATTTGTTTTAAATATTTTGTTTGGATGGAGGGAATCCACCATTTTGCATGTTATGTGGCATGGCTCACCAGCAACCTGAAGATGACAACTAGGCCTACTTGGATTTTTTATATATATTTTTTTGTTTCTACCATTTTGTATTTTTCAGTCAAGTTACTAATCTGGAATGTGTTTTTAATATGTTTGGATGGAGGGAATCCACCATTTTGAATTGTTCATGTGGCATGGCTCACCAGCACCCTGAAGAAGACAATTAGGCCTACTTTGATTTTTTTAAATATTTTTTTTAGTTTTTTCCATCATTTTGCATTTTTCAGTCCAGTTCCAAATGTACTGAAAATAAAGTACTCACAGTAAAATATTTACAAACTGAAATATTTTGTAATGTCATTTTTTCACATAGAACACTTAGGTAGGCCCACAAGAATGTGAAGTAGTTAAGAATACCACCCCCCCCCCCCCCCCCCCCCGGGTAAGACGGAGTTAAAAAATAATACAGTGAGTGACACACCGGACATTGTAGCACCTGTAAGAAATGAAAACTACTTTCACCCCTGGAAGACACCCACCCACAAACAAACACTCACACACACACACACACACACACACACACACACACACACACACACACACACACACACACACACACACACACACACACACACACACACACACACACACACAGGGTACAGTCGAATAGTCAGCATATTTTAGGAAGGTTCCGGACGAAGGGAAATGACCCGGAAGTCCCTCAGTGGCCTCCATGATAAGAGCTGTTGGAATAATCTATACGAAAGGAGCTCTGAAGCTTCCTTTATAACCTCCTTTAGTTTAGGAAACACTGGACCTTCCATTACGAAAGGAAAGGAGAAAATGCTGTCCCACAATGCCTTGTAGCCGCAACTTTTACCGTGACACAGCATTCGGCCGTTCACGGAAACAACCGATCGTGATGAGAAATGCATTTCATGAAAGTTTCGGTGCTTTTTAAGAAGTTTAAAACGTATGCCGTAGGGAATATTGCACTACGGTCATTTATGCTGTTGCACGTAGTGAAACAGGAAGCGGAAGACCTCTGTTTAGATGTACACATACCAGCACTTTCAGCTGCTCATGACATGTTCGATTAATTGTCATTTCACTGCAATTGTCCATTAAAGCAAGTGAACAAATGGAATGTTGTTCTTATTTAAACCGTAACTTGCTGAAGTGCTTTGCTTTGTACGTTCAGCACAGTAATCAAAAGGAGAAATATGAACGTTACTTTTTTACTGAAATGATCAAATATAGTCCACATTTCAGTGTTCACTGAGCTGTGTGGTGTTCCTTAAACGTTTTTAAATATGTTTGAATTGAGATGTATACAGTGATAGGTTAAGGCATAACTAGTGTATAATAAACACATTGTATTTATTTTTAAATGTTTCATATAATCATAGTATTGGGATTCATTCATGTGGACCGGAGGGTGAGGGTGACGAGCATAAGTTTCACTTCCTTTTTTATTTCAATTCCAACCTTTGGAATATATGTCTCTCTGTTGTCCTCGTTCATAAAGCATAAAACAACACCATCAGAGAGCACGGTGCAGAGTAGATGTGCTTTCAGTAGTCCGCGTTATAGAGACTGTAGTCCCCACAGCAGACGCACATTAATAACGCCCTTCATCATAAATACGTGGGATAGTGTAAGTGCAGTCAGATTCTCAAAGCACCGCAGTCTCTTTTCCTAAGTCCTTTTGAGTTCTCCTATCCACTATTCCTCAACCCCGTGACGTTTCATGCAAAGGTCAAGGAATAGTAGATAGGAATAGACGATAGGAGCTGATTTGTTGACAATTCCACCGTACCCTAGAGTACGTGATATTTTGAGTTTCAACAAACCCACCCTGCTTCGGGTCCAAAGTCCTTGCATTGACCTCTGTGTTGTTGTGAGCTGTTCCAGGTCATCCTCACTGGGAAAACATTACTCTACATCTTGTGTTGTATAACCCAGAGCCTGATTGGTCCACCCACTCTCAATTAGACTCCCAGAGAGCTGCTGCTTCAAAGCCTGTTACAGTAACACTAAATGTACTCAGACAATAATAATTATAATCAATAAGGAGCATGGGATATTCATTAACTTCAGGACAATTTATTTTCAATGTGTTTTTTAATAAAAATAAAAGCCCTTCAATATAAAATCTTCACTTCAAATAAACAAGGGAATATAGACACTTCAAATGAGGCACGGCACAATGTCAAAGTCACACATAACTGTGAAAACATAAAGTAAATCATAAAAAAGAACAGTATATTGGATGGATATTACTTTCATTCACAGTCAGATACAGTTTTTGCAGTTTGAGCCCTGCAGGTCTTTGGACAACAAACTTTTATCACAGCTAATTAATGGATAACCATCCCTGTCAACAGAAGACGGACACGCTTATGTAACTCTATGTCAAAGTCTAACCAATTGATCCTTGATCCTTCTTTAATGCCAGTAACTGAGCATCGGTTCACAAAACAGGAACTCAAAGAGAGGATCTACTTATTGCCATTTGTACAAGACAAGAAAAGTTAAACAGTACAAGTTTGCATAGAATTCCCATTAACTGATTCCCTCTAACAGCAGGCACAAAGAGAAACGGGAAATGTTTCTTGAATCAGAAAGCAAAAACACACAACATGCACAAGCACTGTCTCTGAGGAAGGCATTCTGCTGGCATCTTCAAACCTTAAAGCTGCTTTGACATGAACTGCGATTTGCTTTTTGCTTAACAGGAAGTAGGGCACGGTACAGCCCTACGTTGACAACAGGTTGATGTTTTGTTTCTATGGTTACAGTGTTGCTTGACACAGCTTATCTGATTCGTCGTGTGTCAAACGTTCAACGCCCATCAAATTCAGAGTTACACAAAATGGAAATTACAAATTTCGAGTGATGCGCAACAGGGAAGGAATTTTCTGCCTAGTCGGTGGTATTGCTCTATCCATAGGAAGAAAATCACAACGTCAGCGCAGAGCCATTTTACAGTTGGTCATGTAAAGGCAGCTTTAAACTTAATTGGCACAGAAGCACCTTAATTCCTTCGAAAATAGCAATCATTTTGGTAAATGTGTTCATAAATCCCAATCCCAATTGGTCAGTAATATCCATATTAAATATGTTCTACAAATTGTTCAGCCCTACCATCAGTTCAGCTCTACAGCGAGCTCTCACTGCCTGGATTACTACTGCCTCATCTTTGACTATCCGCCATCTTGACTCGGAATGTCAACCTCCTCGTGTAAAGAAAGAAGAAGATGCTTGTTTCAAATCGAGGAAGTTCCCAGACACCCGGGAAGTCAATGCGCTGCCTTCTCTCTGATTTCCTGGGCCACCTTTGGACACTTTCGTTCCCGTCTACCCAAGACCTGATAGTTCTGGTCCCACAATGCTCTGCCTTTGATAGACCTGTTGTGGTCAGTTTGTGAGGATTCGAGTCAGATATCATGTCAGCTCATGACTGGATCACTTGTCGACGCGGTACACGGCCAGGTCCAGAGGCTCCCTAGAGGGGACGCACCAATCGTCCGCCTCCAGACTCAGCTTGTAGTGACGCAGAGCGGTCTTGTTAAAAACGGGCAGTCTCTCCACTGAGTCCGTGGACAATGCCTGGGGAAAAAAAACACACAATTGACCTTAATACAGGTAGGATAAACTGCATATGGGGTTTTTCTGATTACCTTGGTAACTTGATTGTTTTGAGATAAATTTAGATCTTTTGTCTCAGCAACAATTCCTTGAACACAAACCAGCTAGTGCAGTCGTGTTTACAGTAAAGACTCAATACTTGCACATGGTAAAACAGGCTGTATAATAGAATTAAAACTAATAAAAACTGATTCCTTAAATCTTATTTCATTTGGTGAACACTTTAATATCTAACTTTATGTTGCCTTTAATCGGCGTTATGATCATTAATATCAATGTTTGTTTTATGAATAGAATAAGTGCAAGTGTAAAATTAACTAGCTCCTTCAGCTAACATATTAGCCTGGATTAGTTGAGCTCTTCAAAATGAGGTCCTGATCCTAAATGACTAAATATATCAAGAAATATTTTGGTGCATGTATGTGTGTGATATGATATATTACCT
This sequence comes from Eleginops maclovinus, assembly GCF_036324505.1. Taxonomy (NCBI): domain Eukaryota; kingdom Metazoa; phylum Chordata; class Actinopteri; order Perciformes; family Eleginopidae; genus Eleginops; species Eleginops maclovinus. The sequence continues at coordinate 2,855,794 of NC_086364.1, forward strand.
TCAGGTGAACCACTGCGTCAGTGCCATTTCCCTCCATGGAGTAGAGCTGTAGGTCTCCCTGGAAGTAGCGAGTGTAGAGACGAGAGATGGGCAGACCATAGCCGAACCCTGCCTGCACACACACATATACACACACAGGTTAGAATTTCTCACGTGTTAGCATTGTGTTTAAATGTGTGTGTTTAGGTTGCTCACCAGTGGGGCTCTGTGTTTGTCTCCTATGGAAGGTCTTGGAGCGGTGGAGTACATGTAGCTGAACAGACGCTCCGTCTTCCTGAAGGGAACGCCCCCCCCTCTGTCACTCATCTGGAGAGAGAAGGAGATGAAGAGGTTAACACAGCAGCCATGATGGAGAAAAACAAAACAAACACTAAACTGTAAAAAAAGTGGTGCATTTGTTAGGTTTTTTTTTTAAGTCATCTCAGAAGTTACCATCGACATGGCTCCCTGACAAGAGCAACAGGGTTTTTTCCTTTCCAATATTGCAGAAAAAAATATCTCTATAGCAAACGTTTTGTTCACATATTTACACCACTTTTGTAATAGTTGAAGAGTAAATTCAAGCTCTGGCAATAAAGTTGAAAGCTAACGCTAGGCTACAAACTACATGGTGGGTGCACATCAACACCGCTAAGCTAGTAGTATTTAGTAGTCACATTTAAACATAAACCGCTTTTTATAAGGGGGTACTTCATGTCGTAGAACAATATCCTCATAATCTTATGTAAACCACAGATCTTTCTTTGGGAATCCAACCAAAGACTCATTCAAAAACACATTGACTTAGAGACAAGAAAGCCTGAAGTGCTAAACTGCTAATTAGTTCCCAGGTTTAGCACACTTTATAGAATTAATCTTGCCTTAAGATGGATGCATGATGTACAAAAGCCAATGATGTCAATGAACTGGCTTGTTATGTGGATGAATGGGAACCTTTGATAATAAAGGTTTATGTAACCCCAGCTGAACAGAGGGGGAACAAGAACGACCGGACACAGGGTAAAAGCAGGTCATTTCTGAATGGGGGGAAAAGAAAGCACTCATTTGAACAATCATCACATAATCTCCTTGGACGATGTATGTGTTACATACTGGTATAGCTTTGGTACAGCGAGGATTACAGAGTAAAGATATTTTAGTTGAGCCGGCTCTGTTTCTATTCTTAGTTCAGAATGTGGGGATTATATACCTTTCCTTTTCTTTCAACTTGTAAAGTTCTAGAAAACTTTTTGCTCAGGAATTTTGGGGTTTTCACTCTTTTATTTCCATGCTCCCAAATCCTTACTTGAACAGGTATTAATTATCGTGCGACATCCCGAGGAACGTTCCAGAGACAGATTAACATATAACACATATATTTGCATCACTCTCAAGTTTCTTTTCATGAGCTATTATTTCTCACATTAACTTGGATTGTGAGCATGAAATTATTTTTCCGTACATTTCATTCAGTCACTAGGGAAGCTGATAAATCCAGAGCATTAGGTTACTTGCACCTTCCCTGATACATTTAGACTAGAAAAGAGTTCAAAAGCCACCGTGATCATATCCTGGGTTTTATTTTTATTTTACAGATGCTAATATTGAATAAATAATAGAAACATATTTTGCCTGTAGAAATGGTTACTGTTCCTTTAAGAAGGACACAAATACAGAATCCAGGATTTTATTAACAGGGGAAAACTGAGTTATTTTAAGTAAGTAAGCAAGTACAAAATTCAAAAACGTGTAGAACATAAAACTCTGTAAGATTACCAACATTTTTTATCAATGTGGAAGCGGATACTGTTTTCTTATGTTGCTCATGTAAATTGAAAAAACATTTGACAATAAATACTTTTTTTCTACAAGTACTCACATTGATTGACAGGTCCTCTCCTCCAAGAGCGACCATGACTTTGATGGGGGGGAGGGTCCTGCTGGCCTCGTGGTTCTCAATGGTTGCTCTCATGGCGTTCTACAGAGACAAGGAGGTGTAGATGATATCAAAAGAGGTTCCATATATCCTAAAATCAATACCACACCTATTGATTGTGTCAATAAATTCACTTTTGTAACAACAATAAATGTGGGATACATTTATTTTTAAGTCTTTTCATTCATTTCTGAGAAATAAACCCACAATTACGTCAATATGATCAGGGTTATCTTGACTACACATGTTTAACCAAAAGCTTTTTACAACCTGTGGGTGTTAAGTTGCATTCTGTGAAATGTAGTATCCAGTGGTGCCTCTGCGGCTATAATGTAAACCAGTTAAAAAATCTCTCTCTTTTAAGTCCTCAAACTTTACACCTAAGTCACTGGAGTAGCCCTATTATTGAACAGGCCTCTATTCTATATCCTATAGTGATTTTATTTTGTTCATGCAGTTTAATGTATTACCTTGAAGAGTTCGAACAATATGTGGTACAGGTGAGATGGGACATATGAGATTTGGATGGGCTCTCTGGTGTTGTTGGCTAGGGGAGGAGAAAACAGTTAACTCACTATGCACACACACACATTAGCCAAGGAAAAACTGGGATTGTGTGCTTGGTGTGTGTCTCACCGTTTATCTGCGTCAGCTCCAGCTCTGGGGCTCCCAGGTAATACTGCTCACACAGCAGCTTAGCACTCTCATAGGCGTCTGGAGACACAGAGAGCAAGAACAAAGATATTCCTCTGCACGTATGGAGGTTATAAAACTGACATAAAGATAACTAGATATGATAGTTCATAATATAATGATAATAAAAGGTTATCATTATAAACGGATCCCACCCAGCTGCTGTCACTGTTTTTGTTCTAACACCGCTCCAGTTATCAACCTGCTCTCTTCATTGAGGAGAGTGCTTCGCTCCTCAGCATGAGATATGTATCATGATGAACTCAATTGTTCAGAAAAGGAATGCTTACTTTAATAGAACACCTCAATAAACACAAACATTTTCCTTTAATCTTCAAGTAAAGTGTACTATTTTGGCAACAGTATGCAATATGTTGGGCCTGTAGTAGAGTGGATACAGGAATGAGTTAGCATTTAGCTGTTTTGGATGCCACATGAGGCATGTGTAACATAAGCTGAAGAGACTTTCTCATTATGTTCTACGACATAAAAGATGTCAGTAAATACCCCACTGGTGGAAGTCTGAAGCTTCAATGTGTCTTGAAAACAACGGTTGCTAACAAGTGGCTAAATCAGACTACTAAGCGTCATCACACTGGACATTAGCCGCCTTTAGCTTAGCGTTGTGAGGGGAATTCAAGCCGCTGAACATGAATATCGAAAGCAATTCCTTTTTAATTAAAGATAGATAAAAGTATTTAGTTGAATAAGCAACCCTCGACAGTGTACATACAAAACTGAAAAGCAAAATGTTTCTCAATATTAGATTCAGGGTTTGTCTATAAGACAAAGATGAGAGCATATTTTAAAGTTGGGAAAATTCTTAGTAAGAATTAATATGTAAACCGACAAACATGCAGTGAATCTGGAAAGTTCAGGGGTTAAGGCTCGACGGCATTTTGCCACTTTGCCTTGTGTCATATAAACATGCTACTACCAAATAAAGTGGATAAAAGTGATTTTTTTTTTCAGCTGTACCGTACGTTATACACTGTGCATTTGATTAACTGAGTCAGATGCCATATCCACATGTTCCAAATCAGTTAGAATCATGTGAGTGATGTAATTATGGGCAGCTGACATCTTACTGCAGCAGCCCCTCTCTACCTCACTCTCTCTCCTTCTTCTTACCTCGCGCCACCTCCGGCACGTCACACATGGAGTCGATACAGCCAATGGTGTTGGGGTGGGCAGGGTTTGTGTTGCCGTTGAAGACGAGAGCTGCAAGAAAGTAGATTATATGACAAATACCGAAAGTAAAAGTAGTTTATATTTTGAGTCATGTGTAAAGGGGTGGTTATAACATACAATCTGAATCTGTGTGTGTGTGAGTGTGTGTGGCCGCTCACTGTGCTGGTTGATGAGCATGCGGATGGAGATGCGGCTGGTGTAGAAGCGGTCCAGGAAGTACTGGATGTTGTGGTCAGTGACGGGGTCCTGCTGGAGCAAAGTGTCTTTGTACTCAACAATCCCCTGAGCCATGGTGGGGACCACCTCGTTGTGCCGGTTCCTGATGCTCTCCAAGACCTCCACAAACCTGGGATTGGTGGGTGAAGGATGAGCACAAGAATAGAGCAGGAAGGAAGGACAGGATGACAGGAAGAAGGCAGATATTTGGTTAGAGAAAAAGTAACTGGAAATGGATGCAATGGTCCAGATGTGTTCTTTTCTAGGTTTTTTTTTTCAGATAAGTGTGCTACACTCACATTTCAAGGACGCTTTGGTCATCAGGGTTCTTGTCCAGAAACTCAAGGATCTCCAACAGGCTGTGGATGTACCTGAGAGAAGAAAGACAAATGGAGATAATGGTGGCTATAGAATGGAGCAGGAGTGAAACCAGGAAATGAGTTATGTTGGAGCCATTCATACCTTGTGATTTATGATGAGAGCATCCAACACATATATTTTGAGCTACATTATGATCTATGGAATAAATTCAAACTGCCATGTAATCTCAAATATACAGTATAGACTTTAGTTTTGATAAGGCGCAGATTGTTGTGTATGAGTGACGTCAGGCTCCAGCTGTGGTGGGCGAGGCTGACAGACTTTAAATATTCAGATTACTGAAGCCTACAGTTTTCAGACCACATAATTCCTCATGTATTACATAGTAGATCGCATTATATTCTGTCATGTTTTTGACGGTGTATCCCTGATCAGAAAAGTAATATTTGGTTTTTGGAAAGTCAACTTGAGTTTATCACTCAATAAATATTTTTTCCTTTTCATAGTAGAACTGTGTCGGACACCCTCATCCAACAGACGGGAGTAAAGACTAGGATAAGTCATTAGCTTTCATGCTTTCTTATTAGTCATAAGAAAGCATTTTAGAATTCCCTTTTTTCCTTGCTAGAAGTTAATGTTTTTTTTAATGTGTTTTTGGGGACATTCCCAAAATTAAAAGGTCTAATGCTGTTGTCAAGAATTTTTGCTTAACGAAATAAAGTACATCAGTCAATACCCCTCTGGTGAATGTCTGCAGCTTCTATCTGTCTGTATTAAAAGAAGGGGGTGCTAAGAAGTGACAAAATCAGACCATAGCCACCTTTAGCTTAGCGGTGGTGACTGCGGTGTAGTTCCTTTATAGCCGAACATTAGCTGTTTACCTCTGGCAATTGCATTTCAAATATTATAAAGATAGATTTAATATGTGAAAAAGATTGTGCTGAAACAAAAATATCAACTGAAATCCAATAAAGAAATCCCATTGGCTTTTTGTCGAAGGAACCATGACGCTGGTAACTTCTGGGTTGGCCTACAACATTATGTGATCATTTCAACACTCCCGGTAGGGTTACCGTTACATTCCAAAGGGGGAATGAAAGACAAACACAGAGGAGGGGGAGGGGACAGAGAGGAGGATGTAAACACCACTATCCATCACCAGCAGTGTAGCATGTGGGTGTGTGGTGACGTCATTCAAAAAAATAACTGCCATGTGACATTTGGAAGAAACAAGCCCCCTCCCAGCAGACAGAGGCAGTTTACTGGCTGGAAGAGTCTTTGTGATCCCCAGAAACACCTTCAAAACACTATTGTTGTTGGACAAGATGTTACATCACAATATTCTATTGGTAGACTTGTAGATGTTATCTTGTAAAGGCAAACCAGTGTGTCAAGTTATTTTTATGACATATTATCCTTGTACTGTTTTCCCTTTAAAAGAACAGTAGCAAATGTAGCTTTAGTGAGAACCTTTTTCCTTGGAGTAATAGTAAAAAAGTTCCCCAACAACACGTGCTTTCAGGATTTAAGAAAACAAAAGGGCTGTAAATAAATCTTCAAGATACATGAAAGAATTATTTCTGCAACATCATTTCGGTTTAAGGAACTGAAACTATTTTCAATGTTGTATGCGCCAAACTTCTCAAACTTCCATAATTCTGCACCATGTCAAACAATGAGTCCTTTCTGAACTCCCCAGATTTCTTAAGATCCAACCTTTTTTCAAACATCAAAGATCCTCTCTGTAGGAGTGGATCTTTGAATTAACGGAATACAATCTCTGGATATGTTAGATACACAAACGTGAAGTATTATTACTGCACAATAAGTCAGAAGATCTATGAGAAAAGGCTGGAACACATGTTGAATTTGCCTCAAAATGTCAAAAATACATAAAACCAGATCATTTGTTTTTTGTGTCTTCTAGACTGACTACCCTAAAACAAAACATTTCTAAAGATCCAACCTTTATTTAATATCAAAGATCCACTGCATAAGAGTGTAAACGGATATGGGTATCTTGGATGTGTGGCACTGAAAATTACTTTCTCTGTCACTCTGTTCCTCACTGTAGTGATCAGAACGTACTGTTCCCCTCAGCTGCAACAACAAGCAGGCAGCACCGGGAAGGGAAGAAGAAGAAAGGCGGGGGTTAGAGGAAGAACTGGGACAAAGTTCATCCAGCTCTGTAATGTAACACCTGATTAAAAACGGCCCTTAGTGCAGTGTTGGACTATTCATAGCAATCGGATTAAAAGCCGTGCAACTGTTAACAATGGGCGTACTCTGCAAAACAAGGGAAGGCTTTAAAAGGATTTTGAAGGAGATTCAGCGGGACTGTGCATACCTGAAGGGAAATATCTCAAAAGGTAGAATATTGTCTTGTCATACCAAATACCACATACTGTATTTGATTTTATTCCATTTTATTTATACGGGTTTATCGATATTCCATGTAAATATTGCTATATTCTAATGGGGTTTTTTTTAATCGTTTTTATACTTTTTTTGGTCCTTTTCTTACAATTTATCTTCCTTAACTGTGTTTATGCATGCATGTAAATTCCTTGTAAGTGTTAACCTGATGTTACGTGTTCTCTGTTTCTTGTACAGATGTTGTTCTAAGCCCCTTTTAGTTTGATTTCCTGTGCAGGACCACAGACATGTCAGGTCAGTCAGTAAACCAGTCTGTCAATCAGTCACCAGTTAATCAGACATGCTATGAATCCCTCAGTGATTACTGTAAAGTCCATCTCTGGTCCTCACCAGCTCTGGAGCAGCTGGACGGAGGGTGTGGCCAGCAGCCGCTCCGGCAGCAGGTTGATCTCCTTCATGATGTTCGACAGACGGACAGGAAGCTCCTGGCGAAGGAAGACAAATGAAGTGCGTTCACAGGCATTGGTGGACCCTGGGGGACAGGACAAAAGAGGGTTACTATTCAATGCAAACAAACATGAAACAAGTTGCTACTGGTTTGACTAAACAATCTAAACTCAAGGTCAATAGAGCGGTGCAAGAAGGAGTCCTTAACCCAGAAATGAGTTAGCGTTTTTAGCTCAATTCTCCCTCATCTCAAAGTCAATGTTTCTTTGAATAGAATCCCCAAATGTGCAAGATTATTAGATTTTCACATTTTGTTCTACAACATATATTATTTCATTTAACCTGTACTGGTGAACGTCTGAAGCTTGTACGTGTCTTAAAATCATAGTATCATAAACGTGTGTTTAGGTAAAAAATGAACCAATTAATAATGGATTTAATTGAATTTCAAAAAGGAACAACAAAAATAAAATACTGTAAAAAACTACAAAATCAGAGGCATTCTGATATGGATGATCCATTTTTCCAACTAAACCTTCCTCTAGACTGAATAAAGTTGTGTACCCCAGGTTAAACCTGACAATAAATATCCTAAGGGAACTTGTATTCTGTGCATATGAAGTAAACAAGAATGTCTATTTAGTTAACTTTTATTTTTGGGGGGAATGATGGCTAAAACTGTGAATTTACAACAACAAAGAAAAAGACCCTTCCTTACTCTCAGTCAAAAATCATTTGGAAAAAAAAAAAAAGTTTGTCATGTCATCAACATGCACTGCATTACACAAGCAGCAGGATGTCACAACCATGAACATCCTAACCCTCTGAGGTCACAGCGTGTTGTGCTCCAGTGAGGAGTGAGGTGTGCTCTTTGTTCCTGCTGACTACTGTAAAAAAAACATGCACTGCACAATGCACAGAGTGTAGCAGAAAACATCGATTCCGCCTCAGGGATTGAGCAATGCAATGCTTCACTCCTCTTCGTATGAAATATGTATATCATAGAACAACACATTTCAATATACGAGAACGAAATCATAGTAAAAATGCACAACTACATACATACACATAGATGAATACATAAACATACTCAAGCAATCACACCTTTGGTTTGCGATCGCTCATACCAAATCAAATACTTTCAAATCAAATACAAATATGTTAACATTGTGGTAAACACTCACCGAAATCCAGGAACTGCTTCATGGACAGAGGAGAGGGGGAGAACTTGGAGAAGTGGTCGATGTGTTTGGGCACATTTGCGCGCGCTGCAGTCTTTATCAGAGACTGAACAAACTTAATTTTACTCGTCATCCTCAAACGCTGCTAAATGAACAAATATTAAAAGAAAATGTCATATAGAGTCCGTTAATAGTGACGGGAGAGAACGAAGACCAGTCCGCGAGATGCTTTTCACACGGCAGCTCCTCACTGCTACTTAATAGAGAGCTCGGCCAATGGGAGAACGAGGTGGGCGACCGCCAGCCAATTGCATAGCAGGAATCCCGCCCACTTTACTGCAGGAAGGATGGTAAACAAGAAGACGCATGTGTGTGTGTGTGTGTGTGTGTGTGTGTGTGTGTGTGTGTGTGTGTGTGTGTGTGTGTGTGTGTGTGTGTGTGTGTGTGTGTGTGTGTGTGTGTGTGTGTGTGTGTGTGTGTGTGTGTGTGTATATAGAGTGCCTGGCAGTGATTTGAACTGAAATGCATTCCCCTGTTATCACCCCCTAAAGTGTGCTTCCAGATAAACAAGATATATTAGGAAATGCCCAGCGGAGGGGGAGTTATGGCTCAAAACTTTATTTAACTAGATAGATAGATATTTACGGTTTTGTCACAGCTGCATTTTGACAGTCAATCTACAAGAATTACAACATTTTAACATGCACAAAATAACAAATAAAATAAACATGGACTTTAAAAACTAAAAGTACAAAATGTAAAACAATATATACATATTCTCAGTTAAATATATATATTCAGAGGAGTATCTAAACATTGTAAAATATACAGAATACATTTAAATACTCTATAATTTAACAATCTACTGCACACATCGTGAACTACAGTATACTGTACATTAAAACAATTGTGTACAGCAGCTTGGAATGAAAAGTAAAATATATCCTGTGAGGTAGTGTAAGTAAGCTACAATATGTAAGTACAGTATGTGCAAATTCTTAGTCATATGAGCAAAGGTTAGCTTTTCTTTTTTTTACTCATAATAAAGCTGAAGAAGTATATGATGGTTTAAAAAAGTTAAACACCCTTAACAGCTGTGATACATTCATTCAACGATATATATATATATATGATTTTGAAATGGGCAGAACAAGCACTTTTGCTACTCTAACTTTATTTTGATGCCAATACTTTTGCAGACCATTTTTTAATAAAGTCAGATTTGAATGCAGGACTTTTAGTTAACAGAGTATTTTCAAAGCTTAGTATTGCTGCTTTTACAAGTAGCACCAGTGGTGGAAAGTAACTAAGTACATTTACTCAAGTATTGTACTTTAAATACTTTACTTGAGTGTTTCCATGTATTGCTGCCTTATACTTCTACTCCACTACAATTCAGAGGCGAATATCATACTTTTGACTCCACTACGTTTTATTTAACACTCATAGTTGCTTTGTGCATTCAAAACACATATGCTGATATGATGCAGAGACCTTTTAAATGTCCCCATTACGGGACAAATGAAGGATTCCTGATTCTGATCATATAAAAAAGTACAGTACCAAGCTTTTAATAATACTCAGTATTTCTAGTATCTAAATGTGGCACACATTGAAAAACTACAATACCAAAATGATCTTACATGTATAAAAACGAAGTATTTTAATCATCATAGTAACATACTTTTAAAAGATCCTTCTGAATAATGAGTGCTTTTACTTTTGAGTACCTTAAGCTGATAATACTTTTTTCTGAAATGGGCCATTTTACATAATGAGTATGTCACTTTTAATTTATCTATTTTTACTCATGCCGATCGTTTAGAAAAGTTGCATTCCCTTACCAGAGCTCCACCCTTACTTGCTTACCATTCATTCAATGATAAAAAAAAAATCCAGGAATTTCATATATTTGATATTGAAATGGGCAAATCAAGTACTTTTGCTACTTTAACTTAGTTTTTGTACTTTTTTTGTATCCTTATATTTTTGTAATCTTACTTATGTACGATTTAGAGATCACGACTTTTACTTGTATTTTAACACCGTTATTACATTATTACTGTCTTTGTACTGAAGTAATGGATCTGATTACTTATTTTAACCCTGAGTAGTATCATGTGAGTACATATTTCAACTCTATAGTGCATGCGCAGAGATAGTGTTTGTAGTAATGTGATTATCTGTTTACTGTTATCAAACAGGGGAAACGTTATGTAATCACACACACACACACACACACACACACACACACACACACACACACACACACACACACACACACACACACACACACACACACACACACACACACACACACACGTGTGTGTCACTAAGTTTGTCCAGGATAAACATTTCAGGGGGTGGAACTTCACCCAACTCATGAATGTTACCTGTATGGATTAAAATAGTCTGGCTCTGTCCATTACTTCTTATGCAATCATCAGGAGTCAGTTCACCGAGCTGACAGTAGGTGGCGCCAGTTCTCCATTTGGAAATAAGTTGCACAAGAAGATGGAGCAGCAGCTGTGATTGACAGACCCTCTTCTTTTGAGTGAGGGGTAAAATAAGAGTTTCCTCCACCTGCTCCTTTCTGTCATGTACCATATAAACAGCTTAAAGTGTACATGTTTTGTAAAATGTTTCATTATCATTGCCATGAGGTTGGGCACAATAAGACAGACAGACAGAGAGACAGACAGACAGAGAGACAGAGAGACAGAGAGACAGAGAGACAGAGAGACAGAGAGACAGAGAGACAGACAGACAGACAGACAGAGAGACAGACAGACATATAGAGAGATAGAGAGATAGAGAGATAGAGAGATAGATAGATAGATAGATAGATAGATAGATAGATAGATAGAGAGAGAGATAGATAGAGAGAGAGAGAGAGAGAGAGAGAGAGATAGATAGATAGATAGATAGATAGATAGATAGATAGATAGATAGATAGATAGAGAGATAGAGAGATAGAGAGATAGAGAGATAGAGAGAGAGAGAGAGAGATAGATAGAGAGAGAGAGAGAGAGAGAGATAGATAGATAGATAGATAGACAGACAGACAGACAGACAGACAGACAGACAGACAGACAGACAGACAGACAGACAGACAGACAGACAGACAGACAGACAGACAGACAGACAGACAGACAGACAGACAGACAGACAGACAGACAGATAGATAGATAGATAGATAGATAGAGATTACTAAAAACAGATTATGAACTGGCAGAATATCTGTACTGTCAGAGATAGAAAGCAGAGACAGATCCTAACCAAGTACAGGCTCAGTGACCACACACTGGCAATCGAAACAGGAAGACACAAAAGATCCTGATCTTACTGCTAAGAAGCAAAGTCACCTTCATATCTCCCCCTACACTAAAAACTGAAACGTTGACTTTAATTAAATGTTTTATGACAACAAATTTCACATAACTGTATTAGGTTAATTGACAGCAATATTATAAAGTGTAAATAGGTTCAACTTTATAATATTGCTTTCAACTAACCTAATACAGTTATGTGAAATTTGTTGACATTTGTTTTTTCAGTGTAGTAGCCAGCAGGGTTTAAGTGAGTAAACGATGATTTATGAAGCATGTGCATTCAATGGAAGCTTCTGCTCTAGTGAAGAGACGCAAAAATAATGGCAGATTAAACAATGCTAGAACAGGTTCACTAATTTCACATACTTTGTTTATCTGTATTTTCTTACATAACCACAACAGAACAACACGACTGTAAAACTTTACTCATGTGGAAGAATTTAAGTTTGGTTAACTACACCCCCTGGATTGCTGCAATCTTTCTGACCGATGATTTAGGCCAGACTTGTGTACACCAGTATTTAATATTCATCTATATCACTGTCCCTGTTGTGAGCTAAAAACAAGATGGTTGTACTTAGATCAGAGTGTTTGATAGATAAATTGTTTCACTACGTTAAAACAACCAAACATGTAGCCATAAAGGTCTGATAATACCTCCCTGCATGTATACACACAGGTCTCTCCTAAAGTTGTGTAAGTGGTATGTGGAATTATCATATTTAGATTGCTATATGTGCACTGCATTCATACTATAAACCTTTTTTTTTATCTCAATTGATTTTTGTTACCCATTTTAAAGACTGTATATATATTTTGGGTAAATAAAAACCCTATTTTGTTCAGCCTTTACCTGGTATCTTAATTTCATACCCTGGACTTTAACTCCAGAGGATCTGTAATTGTTCTTGGCAACAGAAAAGCTTGTCATTTAAAGGTACTTGGGGAGAATTGTGTGACATTTCACACAAAAACACATATAGAGAAAATGCCATTCATTCATACAGACTCAGTGATCACAGCTTGGCTATAGAGAGCTGGAGACGGAGCACCAGGCACGTGCAGAGGATGTTAGAGGGGCAGGGGCCCAAATTAAAAAAGGGCATGCTGCCTCAAATTCCCAGAGATTTCCCACTTTTGTGACAGTTTTAAGGGATATTACATGTGTGGGTTGGTTATTACTTTCCTTCAACTTTCCTCCAAATGCTTGCTGTGTGGGAATAAGCTATCTAACAGTGCGATGCAGTGGCGGGCCGTGCATTTCACACCTAGGCCTTCAGTGATGTCCTACACAGTCCTACCTGAATTATTCCACCTCTTAATACCATCATTATGACGCCATGGCTCTAGAAACTATACATTTAGACAGAAACGTAGTATAACCAGGCATTGCATCACCTTAACATAGTCAAGTACAACAGAGTTATATTAATATTTCCGAAGCATTTATAATCAATACATCAGCATTTACAGTTAACTTAATTAATCAGATTATCTGACAAACCGCTCCTTGACACCTGTGTCCGTCACATAACGCAAGACAAGTGCCAGCTGTGCTACATTACCCACATCTGACGTCTCGTCCACCATAACAGCGACAAAGGGTGCTTTTTTAATCTTCATTTTGATCTCTCCTCCCATCACTTCAGCAATAGCATGAATCAGGTCGTTTTGTATTTTGCCTGACGTCCCAGTAAACATGTTGTTTGTGTACAGGTGGTAATGCAAATCTGTGTTGTTCTCAGCAAGAAAAGAAAGAAGCTCCACGTAGTTTCCTCTGTTTCTGGCGGAGGTGGGACCAAGTCTTTGCTTTCAAGTCCCGAGTCAAGTCCCGAGTCAAGACTGACAAGTCTCAAGTCAAGTACCAAGTCCTACCGTTTGAGTTTCAAATCCTTTTGAGTCCTTTTAACAACGGAGAAATAATATTTACACAAATTATGTATGCTTTTAAGACCTGTATCTATTTATCAAACCAAGAACATTGTTCAAACACATCTGAAATAAACAAAGGCAAATGTAATTTCCACAGAAAGTGCTGACATTGTATTTCCATTGCTTATTGCACTATAACTGTCTCTAAAGATCCTCATTTTTGCAAAACACTCTTCCCCTTAAAACTTAAATCTAGCCTTGAACTAAAAAACATGTCTTCACCCTCAAACAGGTATTTGGAGGATCACAGAAACAGTTGAATGTAACTTTTCAAAATGTGTTACCACTTTATAAAAAAGATTTTCAGTCTTTTTAACTCATTTCAAAACCTAAGTGTATCCTTAACCGTTTCAAACATGTCACCACTTTATGCAAGATATCCTCACTCCCGTGAGGTGTGTGTGTGTGTGTGTGTGTGTGTGCGAGTGTGTTTGTGTGTGTGTGTGTGTGTCTGGAAGGGGACTAGATGTGAAGTGTCATGAACATGACAATGCACAGAGTTGTGCTTTTCTATGTCAGGGCTCTATGCTGCATTGGATTTGCAAAAGATCAAATTGGCCAAAAGTCTGTCAGTCATTTGTGCACGATGGGGACGTAGTGATGCCACCATGGCACAAAACTCGCTCCACTGGAGCACTAGAGGCAGGCACTGCCAATACTCTGGTGGCCACTCGGAAGAGTGAAGGAAGAGACTTCATGTTCAGTGCCTAGAACAAAAGGGCGTTCTGTCCTTCGGCTGTGTCTAGGTAGTGACTTAGCTGTAGTGCTGGAGTGGTCCCAACATCTTTCTTCTGCCTCTTATGGTATGCAGCAAACAGCCCTTCTCCTTGTCCAAGGTCCTCTTGCTCTTCTTCATCAACCAGAGGCACAGGTTGCTCAGTCTCTGCAGCATCTTGCAGGATCAATTCTGGAAAAATATTTAACAACAGAAACAAAAGAGCCCTTATTACCATCGGTGTTGGTGATACAGTGTTAGACTGAACAATGCAATTATTGATGCTGTCAATAAGATCAGACTACGAGAAAAAAAGTTGCATTGAAGTCAATAATATTTACCTTTAACTTGTTGTGCCACCTCTGCCTTGATGTCACGATTGACCAGTACATGGTGCTCCACCCACAGCAGAGAAATGCTGGATCCAAGGCGGCTGCTTTGAGGTAGACTGGGTCTGAAAAGGGGGCAGTGATCCCATCTGTGAGCTTTAGATGATCACACTGGAGAACTGCCTTTACTTGCCTCAGTGTTGAATTCCATCTTGTGTTGACTGCAGCAGGGACGCCTTTCTGTTCCCCAAATTCACTATCAAACACATCTTTGAATGTTGTGCTTGTGTGCAGCAATGAGCTAAGTTTGGATAACTCGGAAAGAGAAGGACATGCCACTTTTGTTTCTTTCAAACCGTCTCCCACCACCAGCTGAAGAGTATGCGCAAAACACTGCAGGCGCTGTTTCTTTGCCGTAGCAGTATCTACCATTTGCTGTTCGTCCAGGGTTAAGTCACACCAGAGATCAGGGTCATCAAGATGATCTCCGTCATCATCCTCTTGTTCACTGGGGAAGCACACAGTGAATGCCTTTCGCATGTTAGCAGCATTGTCACTAATAATGTAGTCCAATTTATGTTTGATGTTGTATTCATCGCATATTGACTCAAATTGGTCACAGATTCGTTCAGCTGTGTGTGAGCCTTTGGAGCGATTGCAGGCCAAGAGATTTGTATTTAGCTGTATCCTCTCTTTAGCTGTCTCTTTCTATATTCAGTGGACAGTGACACCAAGGAATCCCCTCATCTTTCGGTCAGACCAAATGTCCACAGTGACTGAAACATGCTCAGTGTTGCTCAATTGAGTTTTTAATCTTGAACGTCTCTCCCCAGAGAGGCTCTCTGTTTTTGATGTCAACGTTCTGCGACACACTGGGCTGTACTTACTGTCAATTACTGTCAGAAAGTGCCGAAAACTCTTGTGTTCCACAATAGACAGAGGAAGGTTGCAATCAATAATCAAGTCGGACAGTATTGCGTTGGTGATAGCCTTCTGCTGTGGATGACTCCTGCTGTAATGCGCTTCACGACTGTCCAAGAATTGTGAGATTGAAGGCTGTTGTGGTTCATCTATGATGCTTCTACTCGTCTGGTATTCTTCAAATCTGTAACAGGTAAGCATATAAAACAGATGTCAGAAAGTCCCTTATAGCCACACATAAATTGCATTTGAAACTATCTCTCATACATCAATGCTAACATTGTGTTAATATTTATTTCTGTATTATTATGAATTGTATTGTATACTGTAAGATTGTGTTTGTTTTAACATTACATTGATAAAATACATTTCCATTTTCAGTGTACACTTACTATATTAATTTATATTTTTCCTGCTTTACCTTGAGGTATATCTTGTAGCGATGTTTGTGAAGATGATGAAGAAGTCTCCGGGGACACCAGCTTGTATATAATAAGGTTTATTAACAGCATAGTATCATACACAAACACGGGCGATGCGGGGTTCCAAGAGCCAATTGTGGAAGTCCCCCCGAACAGTCTTTGTGCATACACTTTATAGGAGAAATGTGGGTGTGTGACCAAATGCGATGTTCTATAAGAATGTGTACCCAAAAAAGGTGAGATATACGTTGATCTTTGTCTTACTCATCCCTGGAGGCCTTCTGACATATTCCAGAGGTTTGTTATACAACCTCCTGTTGTACCACATCACTCTCTGCACTCTCTATGACCTCAGAGAAACTAACTGTATATGAACAGATTTAATACACCACATATTCCCCCCTTCGAGACTACACAGAGTCTCGAAACTAAAATAATAAACCATACATGACTACAATTATGATATAGGTAACAATTCCTCCACTACATGCTTTCTACAGCATAACTTTAACACTAATATAATTTTATGGAGTGTGAGAGCGAAAAACCTGTCCCACAGCCATCTTCCCAAGTTACCCTCAAACAACCTAGACAGGAAAATTCTCCCACGGCCCCTCTGCCTTAGGCGACCACACAAAGTACTCCAGACCTATCAAAAGGAGGAACTGTAATTATTTATAACAATATGTGTAGAATGTAACTTAAGCGAATACATATGGAAACCTCAGAAACCGAAATCGAAACAATGTCCAAATTCTGGCTGGTCGACCCATCGTACCTTCCAATGGACCTTTCCCTGCCTAGACCCAATTTCCCTAGGCGTTAAAGCAAAAGAAAACATATGAGGTCCCAATATATCTACTCAATATCAGATACCATCATTCCTCACACATTGATACAGTCACAATATTATGGACGTGTAAGTATAACTCATACAAATATATGTAAGAAAAAGCCACAATAGTGGTTCACACTGCAGCTCCTCTGCAGCAGCGTTGACGACTCTCAGTGTAGGGTCGCTCATATGTCGAATCTGAAAACTTTGTCACAGCGTCCTTGTTCAGAATCCTTCAGTCCATTTTAATTGTCCATTTCAAGTGTCTGGACCCCTCCAGTGTAAATTCCCCCTTGTCCTTATGGAAGGAAAGAAAAACAAAAACCAGTATCTTTGCAGAAAACAACAGATGCAAAGTAAAACATCAAACACTGATTCTAATGTCAGATTCACGATATCATGTTATTAGAGGTTATGATTTCCATATTCCCCTAAACCTAGAATCCCCCAGTATAACTACCACACGACAACACTCTAATAGATATAAATGTCATGAGTATATCAGAATCGGACGTTCAATATGGATATGTCTCCAGTACCTTCCCTTCTATCCACACTTCTGCCTCGTCGCCATCTATACTAGCCACCTGTAATAATGGCATCTGAGATGGATCACCAGGCATCACAACACCCACCCATCTCATTATCATAGCCTTTGCGAAAGTCAATAACAGTGTACAGAAACAGAACATCCCACATAATGATATAAGCACTGCCACCATGACTTGAACCAATACTGCTCCTAGCGGTCCGAATTTCTCCTGCAACCAAGCGTTTGCAGACCATCCTGCTCCTTGTGATGGGCCAAACGCATCCCTTATATGCTTCAATGCGTCTATCACACTAGTTATATTGTCCGAGCTATCTGGAATTAACGTGTAACAAGCGTCTGCGGTTAAATTCAACGCCACACATAGGCCACCTTGTTTGGCCAAAATATAGTCCAGTGCCATATCATGCTTTAACAATGTCAGCCTATGGCTCTTTTGAGTATTGGATAAGAAGTCAAATCCCCTTATGGTTTGATTCGCAAACCCCTGCAAGGTATAAGTGATATTATCAATGTGATCCGCCAAAAATGTCACCCCATACCATGGAAATAGACATATACCCCATTTTTCTCCTATACTGATCTCCAATGGTAGGATTCCAAATTATGAAATTGTGCCAACTCCCTTTTCTTTCTACCTTCGGAGAGACTATTAGATTGATTCCTATCATGTGTTCCCTCCTTTTGCATAGAAAAGATCTCGTATGGAAGTTTCAATGTAGCCATGTAACAACATCCTGTCCACCCACACGGTAGAAATATATATGCCTTCTCGCCGCAGACCCACCAAAGGTCTTTGAAATTTCCTATAGTCACATTACCAGACAAAAGCTGATCCTTCACCAACACTGTTCTATGCTGTTCGCGGTGTGGGACATAGAATTTCACCTCATATTGTCCCTTGTTAACTGTACGGTCACGCCTCTCCAAGGTCATCAAATACTCATCGCAGTCCGATATTCCCATAAACATGCCTGGTCCATCATAAGTTTTGTTTGAACAAAAACAGGCGCTGGCCCTCACAGAGTTCACCTCCATTGCCTCAGGGACCGTTGTCAACCTATTTTCCTGCTGAGCAAGCAGGTTCATGTAAGGTAAATCTCTTAACCATACACAATCTGATCTGGGCCAAAATAAATTCCGTGACAATGACATCACCGTATCTACTTCTGATTGCTGCTTATACAACAACCACGATAAGGCATAAGATTGACATTTAGCAGTTAAAGGTTGAGGCACTGTCTCTAAAATCGAAAGCCATGTGCCTGGTGGAGGAACCCTCACCACACATGGACAATTAAATCCTCTAACCGATCTTATGGAATGAGTCAACTGCTGGAACCATAAGTTCCTACTTGCCCACTTATCTTTAATTTGTAACACTGAAGAATCAAATCCATATGCTTTCCATGTCGCGTCTCTCTTTTGTACTGTATGATATTTATCAGGCCTATCTTCTAGTAACCTATTGGAATCAGCAGCCTCCTCTCCCAGATCTAGACTAACCTCCTGAGCTGTCTCCGATGAATCAACATCATTCACCTCTCTCATCTGTTCTCCAACTCCAACAGTTTCATTACCACTGTCCACACCAGACTCTATCCCCCTCTTTACTTCAGCCCTCGTCTTCGTAACGTCTGGGTTTGACTTTATTTCGAACTGGTCTTGTACTCCTTTGTCTAACTGGATCTCCAGAACCTTCTGGGGCAGTTTCACAGTCCTGTGGAATCTCTGATTTTTTACGCTCCAAACACCCTGGTTCTGTTGTTTCAGGGACATATCGAAAGTCAATGTTTCCAAATCCTCTCTCCCTTTCATTACCTGCAGACTCGGCTCTGGCACCATCAGCAATATGCCCAGAGTCAACACTGCCATCCATAGCATTGACAATCCCGTCTTCCGGGTTTTGACTCTGGAGGTTGCCATGCATCTCGTCTGTGGCTGGTTCCCCCACATTTTCTCCCGGCTCTCTTGAGCTTTCACCATCCTGACTTTGCGGTCGTATCGCCTCTTCTCTTGGTGCCTTAACACAGTGTGATAAATGATACCACGTCGGAGACCCTTTGACCTGGACCGCTGTTCCGGTACTGCGAACAGCTTCAAACGGTCCTTCCTGGCGTTCGTTATACCACTTTCTTCTAAACATCTTTACGAACACCTGGTCTCCAGGTTGCACTGTGTTCTTCCTTTGCTCATCGAGCTTCTCTTGCACCTCCTCCTTTCTTTGCCTGTCAGAAACATATTTAGATATTTTCTTATGGAAATTAGCCATATATGTAACATATGCTCGCATTTCATCTTCTAAAAGAGACCAACTTGGACCCTTTCCACTTGTTCTCGAACAAGGGGTTGGCATCCGTCTTCCTGTAAGCAACTCATGGGGCGTCATATGTAAGTCACGCAGCTCACTTGAACGACACACCATTAATGCCAAAGGGAGGGCTGCGAGCCAATTTAGCCCAGTGTGCTGGCAAATTTTCACAATCCGATTTTTCAAAACTCCAATCATTTTCTCACAAACCCCTTGGCTTTGAGGATGATAAACAGCACCCAAACGCTGTTTAATTCCTAGCTTTTGTAAAATCAATTTCACAGTCTTATCCACAAACTCCTTCCCATTGTCAGAGGATATCCGATCCGGAAGTCCCCACCTGCTTATGACTTCCCTACACAAAAGCTTGGCAACCGACTGAGCATCTTTTCGCTTGGTTGGACAAGCCTCCGGCCATCGCGAAAACCTGTCCACCACAACAAGCATATATCTCTTGCCCTCAACTGGTTTTATCATGTCAACAAAGTCCACCACTAGTTCACGCATAGGACCTCTCGGCGTTGGAATGTAACCGGGAGGAACCGTCACACCCTTCCAGACGTTATTTTTCAGACAGATAGTACATCTGCCTATGACATAGTCAATCTGTTCAAGCAAACATGCTGCCCAACATCCATATTCCTGTGTGATTTTCCTCTTAACCTCCCCCCTTGCAACATGGGCCAACCCATGTGCTTCTTGGATCATCAAACCCAACAGATCTGGGGGCGCTATTACCAGGCCCTCATGATTTCTCCAAAGACCGGTCGAATCTTGGGTGGCTCCCCGATCCTGCCACAATTGTTTATCCAGTGCCGATGCAGCTTCCTGCATTGAAATCACATCCCTGGACGTTACATTTGGATTGGTAGTTTTAATGTTCTTTTTCTTCATTTTGACAAGTGTTTTACGTTCCCTATAGTTAACCCTATTGCTGAAACTTCTAAACTACTTAAAGCTATTGTAATCACTTCTCCCTCTCTGTTTATTTATTTTATTATCAATTTTTCCATAAATCATCCACTCAATCAAACCAATCAATCAACCAATCAATCAATCGATCGATCTGCCAAATCAAGCAGTGATATATAATTAATTAATTAATCAATCAATCAATCCATCAATCAAACCAATTAATCAATCAATCAATCAAACCAATCAATCAAATCAATCAATCAAATCAATCAAATCGATCAACCAAATCAATCAATCCATCAAATCAATCAATCGACAAAATCAACCAAATAACCAATCAATCAATCAAATCAATCAATCAAATCGATCAATCAAATCAATCAATCAAATCGATCAACCAAATCAATCAATCCATCAAATCAATCAATCGACAAAATCAACCAAATAACCAATCAATCAATCAAATCAATCAATCGACAAAATCAACCAAATAACCAATCAATCAATCAAATCAATCAATCGACAAAACCAATCAACTAATCAATCAAACAATCAATGTTAGGTGTTGTGCACTCAATTCATTACTCGATTGTAGTCTAGTATTTCAATGGAAAAAGATATAAAGAATGCCCCACTGCACGGGACTGAACAGCTTATTTCCATAAAAACAAAGCCACCACATCAAAGCCACAGGTACCACAGTCTGAACCGACAACCAATAATCCACGCCCATGCGCTCCCAACAGAGTCAAGCTCCAAAACCTAACACTCTGATAACCATTTCAAATACGTGTACTCAGTCTGTTGCCAAGCCTTATTCCAAACCAACTACAGCAGGTATACTCGTGAATGCAAATCCTGCAGTTTGTTAACCCCAATTCTGTTTAGAAGTGTTTAAATACTCATATAATAAACTACATGAAAGTACACCAAAGGCATATCAGTGATGTTAACTATAAATGAACACACTTGAATATAATCTGAAAGCAGGTATAGAAGAGTTGTGGATAAGAACTGTACTGGCCTGGATTCAGACTGGATTGATGCTGCACCCTCTGTAGTCAGCAATCCTCAGTCCTTATCGGAACCTGGCCAGGTTTTCACGTCCTCTGCAGCCCCTCTCTCTGCGTTTCAGCTCCTCCACACACAGATGATGGGGAGGAAGGAGGAGACCCCCCTTTATCAACCAAACTCCAACAGAATAAAATAGAAAAAGAAATTGAAGTTGCAGGTCTCCGTTTGGCAAAGACAAACTCAATAGATAACCAGTGTTTGTATATTTCTTCACAAAGTTACTTTATAGTCCTGCATAGGCATCTAAGTATCCCAAACGCTCTCTCCACGTTTCTTCAAAATCATAAACGTCTTTTCTGGGGGCTCATACACTTTAACCAATTTAAAAATGTTCCCTTAACAGAGACTCATCATTTGTAGCAGATTCCAAAATGTTCCCCAGAAAGCTCATCAGTTTTAGCCAAATAAAAGTCCTCTGAGAAAAAGTTCATATATATATTTACATATATTTTTTACTGTTTCAAAATGTCCTCTTCTTGGAGGCTCATTTATTTTACTAGTACGAAGTCAAAACATCTTCTTCAAAGAGGCTCATATGTTTTAACAGTACACAGAATCCTTTTCCTGGATTTTACTGAATCTCTTCTCTCCTCCGTATCTCTCCCTCAAATGTTGGGCTATTTTTAGCCCTTCACACACACAGATGCAGCAGAGCCCAGCTCCGTCCAGCACCCCATAAATTCAGCATTCTTCCAAACACACAGTATGCATTCAATCCTAACTTTCACCCAGAGATCTCGTTCATACATTTCCCTATAGCATGCTTTTCCTTGCCGCTCCTATTATCCCTTTATTTCTAAATTTCTGCTACCTTAATAGGTGTAAAATACTCAAATGACTAATCCCAACATTTGTTCGTCAACAAATGCCAAATACAAACCAATGAATTCCTTATTCTACACCCAGTTCCCAGAACAGACCCAAAAAATCAACCTAGTAACTTTTCAGGATTTTTAGGCCCATCTAACATCGCCTCTTCTGAGGGCTTTATCCAAATCCGCGGCTATTTTTCCTTTTATTTCCTTTATCCTTATTCCTTTCTATATTTTTACTGTTGACCAATTGCCCTGGGCCCAGGATTATTTACCTTACCTTCCAAATCTGACTACCTTTCAAAGTCAATTTTCACGCAGTGTCTACTTTACAAATGTCTTACCGTTAAGAAGCTCAGGGGCCCATCTTCGTTAGTCTTGCACCATTATGTAGCTCCCTTTTTTGTTACTAATTAGGCTTATTCTACCCTTTTGCTTTTAACTTCACATCCTTTATTTATACCTATATTCCCCCCTATTGCATCGTGCACTACGCAATAAATCCCCAATTTAGACCCGGAGTCTCACCCCAACATCAACACAAACATGGCATATCCCCACACATCAGTTCGCCCGGTGCGAGCCAGAGCAACACATCAGATCCAACCCGTTAGTCTTTGTCTTACTCATCCCTGGAGGCCTTCTGACATATTCCAGAGGTTTGTTATACAACCTCCTGTTGTACCACATCACTCTCTGCACTCTCTATGACCTCAGAGAGTAACTAACTGTATATGAACAGATTTAATACACCACAACCTTGCCATCAAGCAGCCCTTTCCGACAGGAAACTGAAGTCTGCTTGTTAATTCACTCTCTCCAGCACACCTGATTCCATTGGCAAAAACAGCAATTGTACCTGCATCACACAGAAATTGCTGGTCTACTGCTGGCTCAATGATTAAGTTCAATTGTGCTATTCTATGTCTTCGTTGATAGTTCAGCTTTGTTGTGATTTACCTAAATTATATAAACGACCTCAATGAGGCAGCAGTAGACTAGCAAGTCCTTTGTGCTGCAAAGTAAAATAGCCATTTTTGTCAATGGAATCTGGTGTGCTGGAGAGAGTGAGATATACTTAGTTTTCCTATCGGAAGAAATCGTCTGGCAGCAAGCTAAAATGGTACACATATTTATGATATAAAGTACATTAAACTGACCTTGATTTGATTAGGCTTGCTTTAGTTTTGCTGCTGGCAGCAGTGCACTGTGTATGATCCACTGACTAGCTGCTAAGTACATACAATCTCGCTTCAACAAATCCTAAACTATCTTTTTACAATATGAGTATGGATAAGTTCACTATTTTGCACTTTGAGCCCCATTTCTGGTTTGTCTAGGATGAAATAGTGTGTTTGACACCAACATTTTAACGATTGGCCCCCCATGCTTTATGTAAGGGCATTCATAAAGCGGTCCTTAAATCAACCTTAAACGTTTGTTTTCAAAGATGTGCAACTCAGCGAGTGGTCACTGGTTAGTGGCGATGCTCCAAAACGAGTGTCTTAGCGAAATACAGTTTCTGTCGTGTTTAATCTGCCATTTTGTACTCCAAATATCAAGCGGAAGTTAATTGCCTACTCAGTGAGGTATCTGAAAACATAGCTAGTTCCACAATAGCAAATATCACGGATGGAAACCAAATATTTCGCCGATATATTTTTTAAGAACTACGAACACCACTTACCACTCCGTGAGTTGCTCATCCTTGAAAACGAATGTTTAGTGTTGTTTTAAGGACAATGTTATGAATGCCTGTAGCCAACAATTCAAAAGCAGGAGGTGATTACAAATTAGCCAATAGCTGGAGACTGGACCCATCGTCAACATTTCTATTTCATCCAAGACGACCCAGAGAGGGGGCTCAAAGTGCAAAATAGTGAACTTATCCATTAATGAACCCACAGGAGATACCGTTTAGCGTGTTGTAAGCCAAGGTGACGTTTACAGTCTCATTGATATGTAGCTAGCGAGCAATTAGCCGATAAGCTAGTGTTGACTTTCATTCAAAACTTACTGTTCTTTGTGCAACTTCAGATGTCGAATGAAGTTGGAAGTTGTCGCGTCTCCGTCTGTTATCTTCGTCCTGCATGTTTCACAGACTGCAGTTCTTTTTTTGTTGACCACCTCAAAGTTTTTAAATCCAAACGAAACTACCCGTGGTATCATTGTTGCCTGTTTGGCGCCTTATAGTTTGTTCCGCCTCATTGGTTGTCCAGTACTTTGATTGGTTGGATACTGTCCGATCAAAACAACGTGGATCTCTTGATTGGATGTCGTTCCACACACGTTAAGCACACAGATGCACACAGGTGCAAAGAGAAATAGCGCGGTCCATGTCAGCATACTTTTTAATCTTTGGGTTTGGGGAAAGTAACACATTTTTTCGAGTCAAAAGGGGCAAGTCCAAGTCCAAATGTGAGTCACTGATGTTAAAGTCCAAGTCAAAGTGCAAGTCCTTTTAGATTTTGTCAAGTCAAGTCTCAAGTCATCAAATTCATGAATAAAGGCACCCAGAAGAATTGTAAGACACTAGACCGAGAAGGGAGGGGGGAGGGAGGGGGCATGCCGCCAGGAGGGGGGATGCCGCCAGGAGGGGGGATGCCGCCAGGGGAAGAGAGGGAAGGGTATGTTAAAAATGTTTATATTATTCAATCTTGTCTTTGAATTTGTCGTGGTTAGTGTTGTGGTGCCGCTCCAGATTTCCTCTTTTAGACAGCGCCAGAGTTTGGTGGCACAGCATACAAACACACTTGTCTTTCACCATGGTGAAAATAAATTCCTCTTCCCATTCCTCATGGAAATCATACGTTTTCGACTTCTTTCTCGGAGCCTCCGCCATGCCAGCTGACAACATTGCTGTCTACTACCTATGACCTGCTAGTGCCGTATATTGTCATTTTGCAACAGTTAATGTGCCAGTATCCTTCTTTGATCTTATTCGTCAATTTAATGCCGCCTGTTGCGCTGAAAAAATACAACGACTGGATCGGATAAGATAGAGAGAAAGGCGCTTGCAAAACTGAACATTAATCAGCCATAATGTATTTGTGTAATTATTTTTCTATTATTTTGGGGATCTACAGGGAATGTTTCAAAAGTTTTTCCAGTCGATCGCGATCGAAGGGTTGGCGACCACTGCTCTAGACCATGTCTTGGCCAGGGGTAGCTCCTTCTGTGTGTGCATATGAAGTTGTGAATACACAACTGATACGAGTCCTCTAGTTTTCGTTGTGAATAGCCAGTCCACTTCTGCAGCTTAGAGTTCGTCTGCACACCATAGGCGCGAAGGGCCGACCGTAGTTGGAGGTATAGGAAATGAGATGTCGTTGGCAGATTAAAACGAGAACACAATGTCTGGAAGCTAAGCATACCCTCTGGGTCGAATACATCTCCGAGATTATACACTCCCTTTGAGGACCATGATGCTGAACCGGCTTATTCCATGAGATAATATTCTTGTTCCCCAAGCCACGACTTTATATTGCCTATTTTGAAAGCGTGATACATCCTCCGCCCTCAGGTGTGTTTCTTGAAAAAATGCTACATCCACATTCTTGCGACGGTGTAGATTTAAGCATTTCACTCTTTTAAGTTTAGCATTCAGTCCCTGGACATTATGGCTCAATATAGATAGCTTAACCCAGGGGTGTCCAAACTACGGCCCGGGGGCCAAATGCGGCCCGCAGGCCATTTTGAATCGGCCCTCTGCAAATTCTAAAAGTATAATGGAATACGGCCCACAAATTAAACTTTTGCTTGTCTTAGATTGTACTTCTCAGATATATATGTTAACATATATTACACAGTGTTCATGTGTTAATGAGCCCAATTTGCAAATAAGTTTAGTCATTTAAAATGTAAAACATTTTCTAACAAATCTGAGTTGATAAAAAAAGCCCAATAACTTATTTCTATAATAAGCTTGAAATGGAACCTTCATATTTACTCTTATTATCAGCAATCTGAGGCTTCTGTTTTAAGGAATGAGCTGCTAACACAATAAATGAAACCCTAAAGAGAGACGGGATGTAGGCTTTTTTTTCCTTAAAGCATTTTCAAGTATTGCGCATTATTCACCTACATTTGATTTGCTAACTTATAATTTAACTTATGAGGCAATATTCACCTCTATAAGTGGCCCAGCTCTCCGTATATTTTTCTGTATGTGGCCCTCGGTGAAAAAACTTTGGACACCCCTGGCTTAACCATTATCGAAATTGGTAGCTATTGCTCCAGATGTGACAATAAAAGGTCTAACCCTGATGTAAGAGTCATAACCGAGATATCCACCCTAGGGCTGAACGATCTATCGTTTTGGACCGAAAATCGCGATCTCAGACAACACGATTTTGGGATCGTCAAAGCTGCGGTTTTTGCTTGGTGCATATTAATAATAATAATTTCGTCAATAATTTCACATGAATGCCCAAGGCTCTGTGTCAGCTACCGATCAGAAAGCTGCAGGCTGCGCGTGACCAGATCACGTGGTCGCCACCCAAGTCAGTGTGTAGCTCGTCATTCAATTTCAAGCATGGCTGAAGCAGGAGCAGAAGCGGAGCCGACGAAATTAATAGCAAAGAAAAACAGCACGTTGGTCATTTGGCAGTATTTTGGATTTGAGGCCACTGATGAACACCAGAAACAGGTGTTGTGCAAAACATGTCGTGTAAAAGTGGCTACATCGGCTGGCAATACCACCAATTTACATCGCCACTTGAGAATTCACCACCTGAACTTGTATGATGAGTGCATGGCGAAAAAGAACTGTGAAACATCAAGCAGCAGCGATACTTCGGCAAAACAGCCAACAATAACATCATTGTTCGCCAGTGTGACGCCTTATGAAAGAACTAGCCGAAGACACAAGGAGATTACCACTGCCGTAACGACTTACATATCGAAGGACATGGTGTCTGTAAACACCGTGACCAAAGACGCATTTAAACGTTTGCTACGCACAATGGATAAGAGGTATGTTCTGCCCTCCCGCACATACTTCAATCAAGTTGCCATCCCACAGCTCTACGCAGAATGTAAGGCCAAAGTTGTAAATGAGCTCGAAAACACAGAGTTTTATGCATCAACTACTGATCTGTGGTCAAGCAGAACGACCGAGCCCTACATGAGTTTGACCGTACATTTCGTCAACGCCAACTTCGAGTTGTGTAGCCGCTGCCTGCAGACAGCATACTTCCCCACTGACCATACCGGGGAGAATATTGCCATGGGGCTGAAGGAGTGCTTGGCCAACTGGGGTCTAAAAGGAGAGGCCCAGACGTGCATAACAACAGACAACGCTTCAAATATGGTCAAAGCAATGGGACCAATGGACCAGACTGCAGTGCTTCGGACACAGGCTGCATCTTGCAATTGGTAAGTACAAGAATGTGTGTTTGTGCGAGTGTGTATGTTTACAAGGTTACTACAAGTGTGAGAGTTCGTATTATCTGGGGACGAAGCGCCGAGAAGTTTGTTGTCAAGCTGTCGTTAGCTGACCAACTGTTAGTGCAATGCTACTTTAACATACTGTTTATCCTAGGGAGAAAAATGAACCCTTTCATCGGTAAACTTTGTGTGTGTGTGTGTGTGTGTGTGTGTGTGTGTGTGTGTGTGTGTGTGTGTGTGTGTGTGTGTGTGTGTGTGTGTGTGTGTGTGTGTGTGTGTGTGTGTACGTTTTAAGGATTAGGGATTAGTGAGGCCATGTAATGTGTGTTTCGGTGCGAGGGGGAAACGTGTTTTTGGTACAATAAACAGCTAGCGTGTTTTAGTAGTAGCACATGTCAGGCTGGTGCAACATCAGCTGATGCCACTATACGGATTAAATGATTTTTTGGTTTTTAGTGGAATATCTAAGAAGCATATTAATTGCTGGTACATTAATTACCAATTACAAATTAATTTATGGGCAATAACTTCCTGTGGTAGTACCACCTGAAGTGCTGCTAAAAAAACGTCATTGAACTAAATACATGACAACAGATGTAATCAATGGTATGTTATGAATACTGTGTTATGAGCTATCCTTATGGCTTTTCATACTGTAATACATGTAATGTTTTCCCCCAGAAAATGCTGTCAAAGATGAGCAAAGAATCAAACGGGCCACAGGACTTTGCAAGCAGCTGGTTGCGGTGTTCACTCACAGCTGGAAGAAGAAGGCGGCACTAAAACAGGCACAGCAAGACTTGAACCTACCTCAACAGTCACTGGTCACTGAATGTCCGACACGATGGGGCTCCCGGCAGAAAATGATTGGGAGGGTGTTGGAGCAGAGCAAGGCACTGTGCCAGGTTCTGTCTGAAGACAGGAAGACGTGGCACCTGGTCCCCACTTGGCAAGACACAGATGTCCTTGAATCTGTAAACAATGCCCTCGGTCCTCTTCAGGAGTTCACAGACGCCCTCTCAGGTGAGGACTACGTAAGCGTGTCATACCTGAAGCCAGTGCTCCATCTCCTCAGAACAGCAACGCTTGCTGAAACTGACCAGGACACGAATCTCACCAAGGAGATCAAATCAAGAGCTCTCCACTACATTGAAGAGAAATACAGCGACCCAGTGACACAGGAGCTCTTGGACATCACATCCTTCCTAGATCCAAGATTCAAGAAGAGCTACATAAGTGAAGAGAATGTCCCATACATCAAAGACAGGGTGAAGATGGAAATGGAACAGGTGGCACAAAAGGTAAGCTTTCCTTTTTCTTTGTTGTTTCAAAATAAAACAAAGTTGTATTTGTGTTTTATTTAATTTTTGAACTATACTCTACTGACATTTTAAACTTTTAGACAAGATGCCTCGTTGGTCTTTATCACAACTGATAGCAAAACATTGATGCCTCTTATTACTGTGTGTTGCAGGAGCAGAGGGCTTGTGTCACAACCCATCCCATGCCCCTGAGTGCAGAAGAAGAACCACCATCCACCTCTACAAAGCGAAAGCGGTCACTGGGCAGCTTTTTCAAGACCAAGGCGGTCCCGGCTTCCTCTACTGTGCAGTTGGAGGATACCATTAAAGCAGAACTGGACAACTACCTCATAACTCCTACCATTGATGGAGAGCAAGATCCACTGGCCTGGTGGAGAGTGCACAATGTCAACTTCCCATGGCTTAGCAAGTTGGCTCGTAAGTACCTTTGCATACCAGCAACGAGTGCACCATCAGAGAGACTGTTCAGTGCCAGTGGCAATATTGTCACATGTCAGCGTGCAAGTCTGAAGCCAGCAAAGGTTGACATGTGGTTTTCTTGGCCAGAAATCTGGGGAAGGGGAAGATTTATTGATTTTTGTTGTTGTTCTTCTGCACCTTACCCTGACATGTCTTTGTTCCATTAAAAAGGTGTTCACTCTTTTTTACTTATCTTTTGTTTACAGACTAGATGTTAAATAATGTAACCAGTTGGACATCTTTTGTTGATGAGGAAAATGTAGGGTCATTTCAACTTTTTTAATTATTATTATTATTATTTAGTTTTACTACCTTTACATTTCACTTCCTCTTGCCACTTTATTTGAAGAAGCAGCACAGGTTTCTGAATACACGGGTTGAATATCTGTAACTGCTGCTGATGTTGAGGTTCATCAAGCTAGCTCCTTTGAGCCATTTTGCACTACTTTTAAGGTAAGACTTCTTTTTTTGCTCCACTTTGTTGTTACACTGAAACTTGTTTAAATAAAAAAAATCGTGGTTGAAATCGAAATCGCAATCTCTGCCAGAAAAATCGAATTTTTTCTTAAAATCGTTCAGCCCTAATCCACCCTCCCCCCTCCTTCCGCCGCCCCTCCAGTAAACATAAATATCCCCTCTAAGATTATTTATCTGACAACCATAAGTAAACATTTTCATAACTAGGGCATCCTAAAACAACAAAATAACCGTGCGGACAGATGGGGGCAGGTCTCATAACCCAAAGAAATATTACAAACATTCTGGCAAACAGTTCTCCCTCCTCAACTTCGTAACAGGGTCCGGGGTTGTTGCGAACAAATCACACCTTATGCAGCGAATCAAGATTTTCTCTTGGGGAATCATAGTAGATATCCGTGCTCCAATGCTCCAGCTGATCGACCTCGATATCATCCGTGCCGAACCGAAATGTCGGACTGCTCCATGTCGTCTTCCTCCGGTTGTGACGCATCTCCCGAGCGGATGGTGAACAGCTGGCGGCGCGATGGCGGTCCCTCACCGGCCTCCTTCCTCAGGAACTGTGCGGCCTCACGCGCTGAAGTGAAGGTGCGTTGTTCACCGTTGATCGTCATCCTCAGGGTGGTCGGGTAGATTAGAAAAGCCTCTCTCGTACAGCTCCTTCATCACCTCTCCATACGCCTTCCTCCTCTCGCTCGTGAATGCGGTGTAATCCGCATAGAACCGTATTGCCCTCCCGGCGTCCTGTATGGGAGCCTTTCTCCTCGCCCCTTGCAGGATGGTGTTGCGGTCCTGGTACCTGAGCACTTTGAATATCATGGTAGCCTGGCCGTTGTTCTTGTTACTGCGGATCCTATGGGCGCGCTCTATTTGAATCTTGGCGTCGCCGAGCGAGGGGATCCACTTTGGCAACATGTCTTGTAGGAAAGCGATTGCACCCCCTCCCTCTCTGCCGGTCCCAATCCCCGTAATTCTCACGTTGTTCCGCAGATCCTGGTCCACCAGCGAGGCAACTTTCAGCTGCAACTTTTCCAGATCGGCGGTGTTGTTACTCACTGCCCTTTTCATGGCTCTCGTCTCGGCTTGTACATGATCCACTTTCGCAGCCTGTCCCTTGACCGTTTCCATGTGAGCTACCACTTTCCTTTCCAAGCTCTCTACAGAGTTTTTCATTCCGTCGATAGCTCCTTGAACAGCCCGTGTCACCGCTGCTTCCAGGTTATCTTGTTGTCTGGCTAACGCTAGCTCAACAGCCACGCTAACGCTACTGGCAATGTTCACATCCACGTCGCCAGCCCTCTGACTGTTTGCGTTTCGCTGAAGGTGTTTTGGCTGGCAGTTGCCTGTTTTCTCGCACCCCGACATCTTCTACAACTTTACCGATTCAGTCAAAAAGATTATCAAATGTGTAAGCTGACTAAATATCAAAAACAGTTAGTAGGAGCTCTAGTGCCCTCCGACCATTGCGTCTGCAGGTCACTTCCGGTCCTCTTGTTTAAGTTTAATAAAGATTACTGTGTGAATTCGGCTAAATCAGCACATGAAATGTATGTGCAAAGCAACAGTAACTAGGGAGGAAGGGAAAGCCTTTAGAATGTTTTTATGTGCATAGCAACAGTAACTAGGGAGGAAGGGAAAGTCTTTAGAATGTTTTTATGTGCATAGCAACAGTAACTAGGGAGGAAGGGAAAGTCTTTAGAATGTTTGTATGTGCATAGCAACAGTAACTAGGGAGGAAGGGAAAGTCTTTAGAATGTTTGTATGTGGTTCGTCAAGTGAAGTCAAGATCATACAGAATGTGTTGAGGTCACTGTATCATCGCTTTCAACTTTTTATATTGTGATTTTCCTTTGGTCTATATTGGTTATTACGACATGCAGACAACAGCGAAGTTGCGCGGATCGTCAAATATTGGTTTAATTGCAATATAACAGTTGCACATAATACAACATAACACGATAACAGTTGCACATAATACAACATAACACGATAACAGCTGCACATAATACAACATAACACGATAACAGCTGCACATAATACAACATAACACGATAACAGCTGCACATAATACAACATAACACGATAACAGTTGCACATAATACAACATAACACGATAACAGCTGCACATAATACAACATAACACGATAACAGCTGCACATAATACAACATAACACGACAACAGCTGCACATAATACAACATAACACGATAACAGCTGCACATAATACAACATAACACGATAACAGCTGCACATAATACAACATAACACGACAACAGCTGCACATAATACAACATAACACGATAACAGTTGCACATAATACAACATAACACGATAACAGTTGCACATAATACAACATAACACGATAACAGCTGCACATAATACAACATAACACGATAACAGCTGCACATAATACAACATAACACGATACAAATCTTAAATGGCTACACTAAAAGAATCCTCTTTGTCAAGGGCTGACGGTGAGAAAATCCAGTCTTCTTCCTTAAACAAGTCCAAGGCAAGAACAGCCAGCCGTCATCAGAACAGCTCTGACAGAAAATGCGTTGAGAAAGAGAACAAGGTACTGATGGAATTCAACCACGAACAACAAAGAAATGCTGTTGAAAGAAAAACCAAGGATAAAGAAGAGATGAGTTGTAGACAAGAGGAGGAAAAAGCTCGCCGGAGCCGCCTCTATAAGCAGGGAATCAAAAACCATCACAGTGAGCAAAGGAAGGGAAAAAATCTGCTTAGAGAGGAAGAGAGACATCAGAGAATGGAAGAAAGAGATAGACCCCATGGCCATGCCCAATTGAAAGCATGGGAGCTAAGACATCAGGAAGTAACAAAAGTGGAATCAAAGAAAAGCAGTTATAAATCTCAACAGGAAGATAGCTCCGGTAGAAGCAGCCATAGAGAAAATATGTCACAAAAACGGAATACAGAGAAGGAAGACAGGAAGTGCCTACAGTCTGCAGAGGAAAGAAAGAAAGAAAGAAAAAAGGCCCAGGCTGAAAATGGTGTGATGGAGGCATTCCACTACAATGCTGAAGGTTTAGAAGAGTCATTGCCCAGATACGGCACTGATCAAACAAGGCAAATAAAGCAGAAGTTGGAACGCAACAAGCTTTCTTACCTAGAGAACGGTGATTTTGATATACAGCCACACCACCTCCCACCCTTTACCACAAAGGAAGTACTGAAGTAGATTCTTGGATTCTGTTAAGACAGAGGCGTCCCATTACCATGTAGAAGAATCATTGCCTGGATATGGCACTGCTCGAACTAGGGAAATAAAGCAGAGGTTGGAACGCAACAAGCTTTGGCTGTCTTACCTAGAGGAGAGTGATCATGATATGCAGCCAAACTGCCTCCCACCCATAACCCCAAAAGAAGTGACTGCAAGAAGATGCTTGGATCCACCTAGGATAGAGGCATCCCACTACCATGCAAACGGTTTTGAAGAGTCATTGCCTAGATACGGCACTGCTCAAACTAGGGCAATAAAGCAAAAGTTGGACCGCAACAAGCTTTTGCTGTATTACGAAGAGAACAGCGATTTTGATACGCAACCAAACTGCCTCCCACCCATTACCCCAGAGGACGTAACTGCTAGAAGATACTTGGATCCTGCTAGGATAGATGTGTCCTCTTATCATGCAAGTGGTATAGAAGAATCATTGCCCAGATATGGCACTGCTCAAACTAGGGAAATAAAGCAGAGGTTGGATCGCAACAAGCTTTTGCTGTATTACGAAGAGAACAGTGATTTTAATATGCAAACAAACTGCCTGCCACCCATTACCACAAAAGAAGTGACTGCAAGAAGATGCTTGGATCAACCTAGGACAGAGGCATCCCACTACCACGCAAACGGTTTAGAAGAGTCATTGCCTAGATATGGCACTGCTCAAACTAGGGCCATAAAGCAAAAGTTGGAACGTAACAAGCTTTGTCTAAGTTACAAAGACAACATTGAGGTTAATCAGCAACCAACACCCCTCCCACCCATGAACAAAAAGGATGAAACTGAATGCTTGCAGGAGTTTGAACTCAACGATCTTCTATATGTAAGTGACGAAGACAACATTGAGGATAATCAGCGGCTAACACCCCTCCCACACATGAACACTGAATGCTTGGTACCTGCCGGGATGGAGGCATACCAGTACCATCCTGAAAGTGTGGAGGAATTATTGCCCAGGTATGGGTCTGCTCATACCAGGGCCGTCAAGCAGATGTTGGAAGATAACAAGCTGCTGCTGTCTTACCAAGGGTACAGTGATGTTGATATGCAACCAACCTGCCGCCTTCCTGTCATCAGGAAGAAAGTAGATTCAGGACGATGCTTGGACCCTGCTGGGATTGAGGCATTCCACCTCCATGCTAACGGTATACAAGAATTATTGCCCAGATATGGCACCGCTCAAACCAGGGCCATCAAGCAGAAGTTGGAACGCAACAAGCTACTTCTAAATTACGAAGACAACATTGAGGATTATCAGCAGCCAACACCCCTCCCAGCGATTACCACAAAGGATGACACTGAATGCTTGGTCCCTGCTGGAATGGAGGCGTACTCGTACTGTCCTGAAAGTGTGGAGGAATCATTGCCCAGGTACAGTAATGCTAAAACTAGGGCCACTAAGAAAACAGCTTCTGAACAATGCTTGGACCCTGCTGGGATTGAGGTGTCCCACTGCCATGCTGAAGGTGAGAAAGAATCATTGCCCAGATATGGAACACCTCAAACCAGGGCCATCAAGCAGAAATTGGAAGGCATTAAGCAGCTGCTGTCTCACCAGGGGAACAGTGAGAGTTATAAGCAGGCAACCCATGTCCTATCCATTAAGAAAACAACTGCTGGACGATGCTTGGACCCTGCTGGTATTGAGGCATCCCACTACCATGCTAACGGTATACAAGAATCATTGCCCCGATATGGCACCGCTCAAACCAGGGCCATCAAGCAAAAATTGGAAAGCAACAAGCAGCTGCTGTCTCACCAGGGGAACAGTGAGCGTTTTAAGCAGGCAACCCGTGTCGCACCCATTTCCACTAAGAAAACAACTGCAGGACGATGCTTGGACCCTACTGGCATTGATATGTCCCACTACCATGCTGAAGGTGTGAAAGAATCACTGCCCAGAAAAGTCAATGTGCTTCAGAAACATATTCCTCCCCTATCCAAAAAGGAAGCACCTGGACCACTCTGTTCCCCTGGGGTTCCGGAGGGGTCCAATTACTATTTTAAACAGACTGGTGAACAACTGCCCAGATATGGCACAGCACAAACTAGGTCTATTAAACAACGTCAGGAGCAAAACAAGCTGTTTCTCGGGTGGTCTTAAATGGCCTTACCCACCTC
The DNA here is from genome assembly GCF_036324505.1 of Eleginops maclovinus. Classification (NCBI taxonomy): domain Eukaryota; kingdom Metazoa; phylum Chordata; class Actinopteri; order Perciformes; family Eleginopidae; genus Eleginops; species Eleginops maclovinus. The sequence goes on from NC_086364.1 coordinate 2,891,292, forward strand.
ACTAGGTTCCCTTTCTAATATTCTCTTTTCCTATCACCCCCCATTTGAATGTGCAAATTTCCCTTTTTTGTGGGAGTTATTAGTGGTTATCACTGCTGTTTGGGTTTACCCCGGGTGCTCCAGATTCCTCCTGCGGCCACACAATAATTGCCAAGAAAAAAAGAATACATTACCTAAAAAATATAAACAAGGAAAACAGTAAATATTATTTGCATCTGGCCAACCTTCCACCCATATTCACAAAAGACGCAACTGCAGGATGATGTTGTTCCCCTAGGAGTGTGTAAGGTTCCCAAAACCATTTAAATAAGATAAGTTTACTATTACCCCGTTATGCCACTGCGCAAACCAGGTATATCAAGAATGGCCAGGAATACAACCATCTGCAGCAACAGGTGCCTTAAATGATAGATCTATAACATTCCTGTTCCAGAACACCAACAATAGTACCCATATGTGGCAAAGTTAACCGTCATGCCTCCCTGTCGAGAGCAAAAGTAGCCATACGTGGGCACATAGAGCATGCACAGTTTAGCTTTCCCTTAAGACCCGCTTCAATCTCCCGCTTTCGGCTCAGTCAGATGAATGGATAGGCAAAAAAACGTTGGATACAGCTTTTAGCGCATTTTACAACTTGGAGACCTAAATGATTTAAATAAGGGCAATAAGTACTTGTCCTGGGTAGCTTATTTAGCGCGCTGTCTTTTCCCAATGTAAGTAATTTGCAAAAAGTATTTTTGGGCCCAATGACATCATGGACTGACACTGAAAATGTTACTTCAACGCACTCCCTGGGGTCTGGGTGAGAAACCACAGGTAGCCTGTCACTGAAGGAGCTGCACAGAGCGGACAGGGGTTGCAGTCGAATTGTCAGTTTAGCTTAGGAAGGTTCCCTAGTGTGAAATGACCCTGAAATACCCAAGTTGGCAGCCATGATAAGAGCTGTTCAAATTCTCTAGATGAAAGGAAAGGAGCTCTGAAACTTCCTTTATAATCTCCTTAAAGCTTAGGAAACACTGGACCTTCCTTTAGGAAAGGAAAGGAGAAAATGCTGTCCCACAATACCTTGCAGCTGCAACATTTAACATTACACTACATTTGGCTGTATGGGCTGTTTTGTGTATTTTCTAAATTGTGTGATTCTTGTATATATTGGTTTTGTATCTTGGGTGTGATAATATTAAGCTGTCTTTGGCTCTTTCTGCTGTACAAATGAAAATGTCCCCTCTGTGGAACGAATAAAGGTATTCTGATTATGATTCTGAACAACCGATAGTAAACAAGAAATGCGTATCATAACAGTTACGGTGCTTATTAAGTGTTTTACAATGTATGCCCTAATTAGTCAAAGTGCGTTGTTTTAAATGTTCAACACTATATTAATCAAGCGGAGAAACATGAACGTTACTTTTTTACTGTAAAATCATCAAATAAAGTCCATATTTCACAATGTTTACTGAGTTCCGTTGAGTGTCTTTTTAAAACATGTTTGAATGATGATATACACAGTGAAACATGTAAAGGCCTTACAAATGATGCATATGTTGCATTAAATTGTTATTTTAAAATATGTTCATACAATCATACGTATTGGGATTCATGTGGATGTGTGGACCGGAGTGTGAGGTGACATCAGTTTCACTTAACTTTTTTATTTCAATTCCAACCTAATGAAGAATATATTGTCCACTGTTGTCTAAGTTCATAGTGCCTGAACATGGACAACAGTGTACATCTTCCACATAAGTGAGATTTAGTTGTCTTTTGATGCAAAAGGAAAAATGAAGGTGTTTCCAATCTAGCAGCATTACTTTTTTTACCAGTTCCTTTATTATAGATCAGTTATTAACGTGGGAATTGTTGCAATGTGTCCCCACGTTGTCTGTAAAATAACATGGGGTGAAAGTAAGTCTTAAAGAGAGACAGCTCAATAGGCGCAATAATGATGACTTTTATACATAAATATGTCTAGCCGGACAGCCGCACAGAGCAGCACTGTTGTGCATGTTAGCTTAGCTTGTTAGCCTCAGCTTTGTTTCCCTTTTATTTGTCCTTGATTGAACAATTATATCACAACATAATAACAAGGCACATAAACATCCATGTTCATTGCATTAATTCAAAAACAGCTGCATTTAGCCTGCATGATGTCGCTAAGTCATTCGGTGAGAACAGCTAGTAAAGCTGTGGTTCTATGGTTATATTGACTGCTAGTCGTACTGTCATCTGATTGGTTGAGCATCAAAAGGTCAGCAATAACAAGATCAAAGTTTAAATCATTTGAACTTTGAGCACAGCATTTCAACAACTACAAAAAGAACATAGTTTAGTGATTTTATTGTAATACACTTTTCAAATGGTGCCAAAATGACTACATGCCATATTACATGTAATCGCATGAATCACATGTAATTCCTGTGTGGGACCTCCGGTAAGGGCAGCACCATGTAGAGTTTTGCCCGGCTCATCTATGAAGCAACTAATGTCAGAGCATTGCTCTTTCAAAACTACATGAACCAACTCCAGGCACTTCGATACACGTCATTCTGGTGTAACATATCTTAAGGGTCCGATCAAAGATAAACTTAATTTAACAAGACCTGCAAGCTTCTTATGAAATATCTCAAGATCAATTCATATTCTTGATCCCATAGACATCTATAGATCTATAAATTGCAATTAGTCATTTCAATTAGTTTTAAAAAACTCTCCTGTGATTACTACCTGCACACCCGTAGATTCAGATATTTTAGTTCTTCATCATTAACTCATTCACTCTGTGAAACATGATACAGTATGGTGTCTATTATGTTTTGTCAACACATATTTTAACTGTCTGCACGCAATGTTCAAGTTTATTGTTAGAAAAGTTGGCAATCTAACAACGAAAGGCAGAGTTATTTCCTCCTTCTTTCTTCTGTCGGAAAATTACCCGAATGTTGAGTCATTTGTCCTCAAGTATGACACTAGTCGTGGTTAAACAAGCATTTGCCAGCCCCCTCCCTACAGACATCTATTTGTTAAATGAAGCACATCTTGTCTAATATACTTGTATTCACATAATCCCTAACTGTGAACTTTTAAACATCCTAACAATCTTGTTGCACATCCTGCGCGAATCTGTCTTTGTTATGGTATTTTATTCATTTCATATTTGTATTATTTAGTATTATACGCATTAATGATATTGTCCTTGTAGTACCCCGTGTTTTCATTTCCCCTCATATGTTTATTGCACCAAAACCAAGCAGAATGTATTTGAAATGTAAACATTCTTGGAATTGGAAATTCCAGTTCTCAGTCCACAATAAAATACCTGACCTGACAGAAACTGAAGTTGTGAAATAAACAGCCGTTAAACTGGTTCCCCAGGCACATTAAATACATTTCTGGTGCCAACCAAAAAGTTTCATAAGCTAGTGTGATTCTTCCTGGAGGCAACAAACACTCACTGCCTACTGTTGATCAAACATGAAGCTGCTTCTGACTGTCTGTCTGACCTGGGCTCTGCTCTACACAGGTAACTAACTAACTGTCTGAGCATCAGATTTGTCTGGTACTCACACAAACTTCTCCACCAATATGGAAATGCGATGTACGTTTGTTTTTATCCGTTTAATGTATTCAATGTTTTTTGAACAGTTGCCTTCAGCTGCATCGAAGCTGTCAAACGCCTCTAAGCTGGTGGCCGACTAGGCGCTACCCTAGGCTTAATATTTTCGTAGGGAGCTGCGCTCAAATGTATTTATTTTTTAACTTTTACCTGCTTTGCTGCTGACCTTAAGACATGCAATCAGATGACAGCTGTATGAAGCAACACGAGCTAGCAATTATCGTAAGAAAAAAAACACAACCAGCTGTTCTCACCGCCATGCTCAATGTGTATGATTGAAATGAGGCTTTGGCAGTTATTCCTTCTGCTCTTTTATGTTTTAAACTATGTCTTGTATTAGTGAAGTTCCCTGCGTTCTAGGTTCACATACTGTACATGGCACATGCGTGTAAGTAACTTTTAGAAAATGTATGTTTTGAATGAATGTCTATTGCATTAGTTGTACATCGCATGGTTTGAAATGTATTGCAACTTGAGTGTCAGTACCCCTGGGTGTGGATACATGAAATATTTATTACATGCAGTAAATATTGTGCAAAATTCAACTGTATGTCAGTATCTACTTTGGGCCATGTAAAGTGTTGTTGGATATTAAGTTATTAAATTTGTACATGTTACCTTGGTAAAAGGAATGACAAATATGATTAATATTTGTACCTGTATAGCATATTGTTTATAAGTAAATGTATACTCTTTATGATAATCTGATATGATAAGATATACAAAGAAAACCACATGTGATCCATAAGACTAATTCTGATGCAGCGCCAGCATGTTCTTTTTGTCAGGGCTATATGTGTGAGATGTCCTCGATAAAACTGATAAACCAGTACCCTCAAGTTGTGGAAGATAAAGAATAACAATTTTCAAAATGGATGTGAATGTACATTCTGTTTAAAGTGGGTCAATAGCTGAGGCTTCTTCAAGCTATATTGACAGAAAATGTATTTCCTTATTTGTTATACTTTGTACATTATCATGTTGTTGGACTGCCCCTATGCTGCTGTCACTGAGACTTCCTGTTGTAGGACTGATAAAGATGATCTGATGTTGAATAGTTCCCTTGACTTTTCAGCTGAGTCACTGCGCTGTCAACAGTGTACCGACCTTTTGTGTTCCAACACAAACTCAGTCGAGTGTCCTGCCACGAGCACTGCATGCCACACTATTACCTCAGGTTGGTGCCAGTGATTCATAATACAGTAAATCGAATGCTGTTCCTGTGGGTTAATCATTAAACAATCTTTGCTTTTTTCTATCAATCCTAATGTTGTATTCCCTCTCAGTCTCACAGATTGGTGCAACTACTGTGACGTTGCTGAGTCGAAACTGTTCATCTCTGCTGACCTGCCTCGCTGCTGCCGACATTGAGGCACAATGGTCTGTGAACACGGGCTATATCCGAGCGGCCTTCACTCAGATTTGCTGCATTACTGACAACTGCAACAAGCAGATCTTGACCAGTAAGATCCAGTGCATTTTGATATGATGCAGATAATCCCCCATTTTGTTTAGCATCTCCTAGTTCAAGGATGGCTTAATCATGTTTCCCATTATATCTGAATTCTGACTATGAACTATCTCAAATGTTTGTGTTGTCAGCAAAGAGCTGAAATCAGAATGTGGTTAGCTTAGCATAAAGACTAAGAGTAGGGGGGAACAGCCAAACATTCTGAAATGCACATTACAAAATAAATATTAAGTTAATTGTTTTCCCTGCTTACAAAATGTGTGCTAAGCCAGGCCATGTATCTTGACTGGACAGAAGATTAATATTAATCTAACTCTCAGAAACAAACCAAACAAGTCAATTTTCCATAATGTAGAATTATTTGTTTGAAATAACATTTTAGCTTAACAAGCTAGCTTAAAAGGTTGTTAGCTGACAGTGATGGTGTGTATCATGCCTACATTCTTTCACTGTAAGTCACTCGGTTGGTTCATTGTTGTCTAAGCTAAGTTAGCATTCAATATTCTGTAATGTCACAAGGCTATCATTGATTTGAAAATGGTCCTCTCTGTACATAAAACCAGCATCGACCTGTTAGTTTAGCATAATTACAGAAAACAAGCTAGCAATGTCTGCCTACCAGTCCCTCTAAAGCTCAAACATCGACACGTTATATCACTGTATGTTTAATCCATACCAAAATCACAATGTTTCTCCTTAGCAAAGACTCCATGGAGTTAATGCGTTAGTTAGCTTTAGAGTTTGTGGTAGGTGGATATTAAGAGATGGGCTAGATGTTTCCCTGTTCCTGTCTTAACCTCCTAAGACCCGAGCTGTTTTTTTATATGCATTTTTTATTTCTCTTTGCTATTTGGGCTTATTGGAACCTGATAAGTATAAAAACTAAGTATCATCTTTTGACATGATGTACTTTTAGAGAAAAATGATGTCCACATATGTGGACACTAGGTCTGAATTTCCATAAAACACATTAAAGTCACCTTTTTGTAATAGAGTGAAAAACTATTTTATTTCAACCTTGAACACAGCAGTTTTTTCAACTTTCAACTATTGTTTGTGTTTTGAACATCATTGTGAAAAAACACAACAAAATGAAGAAAAACAAAACATTTTTGCCCCCTTTGGAGAGTCACAGTTACAGTATGTGTTATGTGAAATTTTGCATTGCAGCAGTGTGTGTGTGTGTGTGTGTGTGTGTGTGTGTGTGTGTGTGTGTGTGTGTGTGTGTGTGTTGTGCTGCAGTGTATGTGTGTCTATGTGTGAAAGGCTGTGTAACAGTTGCGATCGCCTTGCAAGCACAAGAACACTTTGCAGGTCACACAACGCACTCGGGTTCTTCCAGTGCAGCCTGCTACCCTGCAGCGCGCCGCATTCTTCAGGCTGATCATCTCTGGGAGATGGGCATTCGCCCTCCTGCGGACCGAGACATGGGGCACTGCCGTCACAGGACGTTTGTTCCCTTGATTTGAGTTGTCTTCTTCCTCTGACTGTTCAGAGAGGTCTGCATGGCTTCCTTGACCGTGATGCTGGGCCAAGAGGGTCGTAGGAATTTCTGTACGGAACTCAAGGAACTGCATGATGCTCTTCTTTGGTGCAGCACATATTGCGAGGTCTTTGCGGTAGAGTAGCCAGCTGTTACCTAAAGCCAGATCTGTGAAGTGCATTAGCATCCGCATCGTCCACTTCTTAGTACGGGCGCTCATGCGATAGTAGCTAATCATTCTATCGATCAAATCCACTCCACCCATCTTGAGGTTGTACTCACGGACAATGCTTGGTCGCGAGACAGTCACATACTGTTTCAATTTCTTGTCCCAGCGCTGGCAGGTGTCTTCAGGCTCTGTGCCATGAACACCAGACATCATCAATACTGGTTTGTTGTCATACCACTTCACTACACACAACTTTCCGTCTTCAGTGGAAAGTTCTGATGAGGTACCTCTTCCTGTGTTTTTCATGGTTTTGTCAGAGGGTAGCTTCTCCTTCGCGCCAGCGAGTCTGTTCTTCATTATTGTACCAGTAATGTACATCTCCTTCTTCATCATTTGTTCCACACCTCGGATGCTTGTGAAGAACCGGTCACAATACACTTTTGTGCCACGATGCAGAGTTTGACACAGACGAGCCAAGACTAAGCCTCCCAACCCCAGGCCCACCTCTTCTTCGACCTGCTCAAGCAGTGCACCTGTACCTTGATACAGATCAAAGTCCAGCACAATGCCATCTGCTGTAGCACAAACGAAGTTCTTGATGCCAACTGGGTTTGGCTTCATTGGCAGATATTGTCTGCATGGACAGGCTCCTGTGAAAGGAATCATCTGCTCATCAATAGATGCGCATTCAGGTCGATTCTGAGACTTGCAGGGATGAACCTGTATCTGTCCCTGTCCCTGAACCTGTCAACAAGTGTTGTAAATAAGCATTTTGCTTCCTATCCTTCACCTAGCCCTTAGGCCCTGCCTAAAATAAACAAATATCCACTGGGTCTTGGCTAACCATTATTTGCACCACGGAGACGTTTACGTCCTCTGCTGTGCTCAGTGGGCTGAGGAATGGGGTCCTCATCATCACTACTGTCATCCTCATCCTCACTGCTGCTTCGCTCCTGTGTTCGGGGTTGGTAATTGGCATCCAGGATGGGATCATCGTTGTCAGACAAGTCTTCCAAATCTGAGTTGTCTCCATCATTTAGCCAAAATTGCTCCAATGCTGTTTGCACAGAAAAACGCTCTGGAAATAAAAACATGAAAAAATCAAATACAAACCAATGTCATTTATATATGTATGTATTTCTTTGTTATTTATTTCACTGGGACAGCTTTTCAACTGCACCAGAGATAGCTATAAACAACTCTAGCTATTAGCTATAGCAAGGCACATTTTTACTAGCATATTAACATTTTTAACCCAACTAATTTATGTATTTATGTATGTATTTAGTTATTTAATTGTTATTTATTTCATTGGGACAATGTACAGCTTTTTAGCTGCACCAGAGTTAGCTATAAGCTATTTTACTCGTGCACATTTTTGCTAACATATTAGCATTTTTGACCAACCTAAGTCCCGATGTACACATACGTGTACATCATGTTTAGCAGCATACCAAATTGTTATTTTCACACATTTTTTGTCAAATTTGCATGTCATGACAAACCTACAATGCTTTGATAAATATCTAAATCAGAAAAAGCCTTGAAATATGATAGGACTTCTTACCTTGTCGAGGTTTGTGTTTGGAGCTGCCACTTGAATTATCCCTTGTGTTTGCCGCCATTTTTAATTCTTACCGTAGTGTTTTGTACTCTTCTGACACCACCAGATGACAGTGTAAGTGTCCACATACTTGGCCATGAGGCGACAGTTCAGCAGAATTAACGACTGTGGTCATATGACCAAAAATGTGATGTCCACGTATGTGTACGCCAGGTCCTAGGAGGTTAATGCTTTTTCCTTAAGAGGGTATAGTGGTATCCATTTTCTCACCTAAATATTTAAAAGTCAGTAAAAGACATTTTGTGATAATCTACTGAAGCATAATTTAGATCATGAAAGCCTGTCCCTGTGTGTAATTCCTTCTCTCACATGCTTCCAGCTCCTAGTAGTCAGACCAATGGGAAGCAGTGTCCTGGGTGTTCAGCAGACAGTATTGCTGGGACCTGCAATGCCACCGTGTCCTGTAGGGGGGTTGAGGACACTTGCTTCAATGCCACCAGTGAGTTCTTGATGCGAAATCAATATACAGTTATTGTATTGTAGTTTAAGCTTTTAAAACTATTATTGTTCATGCTAGCACAGCACACTTTATTTATTAAACTCTGTAACTCTGAAACTCCCAGTAACAATGCTGGATCAACGCTGAAATACCTCCCCTCTTTATATGATTCTCGTACGTTTAAATGCAGTTCAAAATTACAATATGTTAAGTTGAATGAACTCTCTTTACACTACCAGAAAGGGAGACTAAGGTCCACAGTGTTGAAATGTTTAAAAACAAGTTAACTTAAGAGACCCAACTCCATAGCTAGCAAACATTAGCTTCTAAGTTAGCGAATGCTAACTTTTTAGCTAGCAAAAAAAGCTACCTATAAATAAAGCTAGCTAACGTTCTATCCAACTAGTTAGCTAGCTGACAAACAATAAGGTAATAATCTAACAAGCTGATGTTAGCTATCTAGCTAGCCTATTTTTGGCTCCCGTAATTTAAATATTAATTATTATTTAACACCCTATGATAAGAGAGTAATTTAAAAGATATTGCTCACGGTTTTTTTTTAGCAGACAGGGCTCTCATACAGCCAACAGCTCAATTATGTTTTACTTTAATTTAAGAACATCATTTTAGTTGCACACTGAGAGGAGACAGCTCTTATTGTAACGTTTGGTTTCTCTATGCCAAGTAAAGATATTTTTGATAATATTTTGAGACAAGATTGAGGCATCGTGACATCGCTGCAGACTTTTCCATGTGTACTGACGGAGCTCTCCAGAACGACACTCCAATGAAAAACAATGTTTACAGTTCCCCATAATACATGTAGCCTACGTGTTCTTACCTGACACCTTCCTTCTGTTCTTTCTCTGTAGTTACATCCAACTCAACAACGGTGATGCAGAAGGGCTGTTCATCCAGGAACTTGTGCACTAAGGCCGATCTTCTATCAGCCCTTGGTGAAAACGTCGAAATCAAATGTGGAGCACCGTGGAGCCTAGGGATTGGCCCCCTGCTGCTGACCCTCAACCTCGCCGCATATAAAGTCCTTGTTTAGATAATACATATGCTCACACACACACACACACACACACATTATTTTTCAGTCTGTTATGGATTTAGAGATATATGTTCACAGCAGTTATGTATTTGAACTGTAAAACCCACAGACACAGAGATACAATCTAATGAATACACAGGTGTTATCGCACTATACAGCAATAAATGTTTACTGTGGAACAGTGGTTGCATGTGTTGAAGAAACCCATCACACACACACACACACACACAAAGATATACTGTACACTCAGAATGCATGAGTGCAGTATTGAGAAGTGCTTCTGTATGTTTAATGATCACAACATCACTGAAACTGCAATAACTTTCGATGTGAAGCTGAGCGGTAAAAATGTGAATGAAATGTGAACATTGTACTGCAATATAAAGCATGTATAGAACAATATAAACAGTGGTATATGAGTATTATAACATAAAGCTTAATGACTGATTTAGTAGTCATAAATGTTATGAAAGTCACTGTGAATGGCCTTATCATCATGGAAGTAGATTATTTTAATACTAAACAAAACTTAAAAACTAAAGATTCTCAGGCATGTTTTGAAGCATCTTTTTTCTTTTTGGGTGATTTCAGAGTCAGAGATAGAGGGAAAGTATAGATCACACTGAGATATTGCATTCCCAGTTCCCCGCTTCATTTTGTCCAAATGGAAATAAAATGGAATTCAGCTTCTTCTTTCCAAAGTCAAGACCCAGTTGAATAACATCGTCTGTAAGTTATAACAGACAGCTCCCATATGTCTAATAACATGTCACACACATACTGATATTTATCAACCAGCCTCGATCTTAGTCAGCCAACACAAACACACACAGAGCTGTTTGAGTGTGTGTGACTGTGTTTTCCTCTCAAACATTTACTCCATAAAACACAGGTCACCAGTGTGTCACTCAGCAGTCCTTTAATTCATTCGGCTGAAACAGGAGAAGTGGAGCCTGATCTGGGAACACAATATGAAAACAGTGATTGTGGAACAAACTGCCCGGGGCCCAACATGAGGAGACCTATTAAGAAGCCTCCAATCAAAAGCTCTTTTTTTTTCATCTTCTAAAATAAAGTGACATCCCAGTGATGTCCCTCGGCTTGTTGGTCTTAAAAGCTGAAACAAAAGAGAGGTATAAAGAAACACACAAAGAAAAATCTTTAAAAAGTCAAATTAAGAATGACAAAAAAAATAAAAACGCAAAGAATTACACCATGTTTATAGTTTATCATCTTTTTGTCATGCAAAAGTTGCTTCACAAATACAGAGATGATAAGGCAAGGCAAGTTTATTTATACAGCACCTTTCAACACAAGGCAATTCAAAGTGCTTTACAAACATGAAAGACATTAAGACCATTTAGAAATAGTGCAGCAGAAACACATTATACAATTTAAAAACTCATCTAAGAGCAAAGATAATAAAATAAACACAACAGGTATAAAATATATGAATAAAAGTTACAGTGCAGAATAGAAGTCACAGTGCAATGTTAGATCAGAACAGTTCCATTAAAAGCAGCGGCAGAAAAAATGTTTTCAGCCTGGATTTAAAAGTAGTAAGAGTAGCAGCGGCCCTGCAGGGTTCTGGGAGTTTGTTCCAGATATTTGGAGCATAACCACTGAACGCTGCTTCTCCTTGTTTAGTTCTAAGTCTGGGGAGAGAAAGCTGACCCGTCCCAAAAGACCTGAGAGTTCTGGATGGTTCATAATGTAGCAGGAGATCACAAATGTATTTTGGGCTTAAACCATTCAATGCTTTATAAACCAGCAGCAGAACTTTGAAATCAGTTCTTTGACAGACAGGAAGCCAGAGTAAAGACTTCAGAACTGGAGTGATTTGATCCACTCAGTTTAAAGACTTCAGAACTGGACTGATGTGATCCACTCTCTCAGTGTAAAGACTTCAGAACTGGACTGATGTGATCCACTCTCTCAGTCTAAAGACTTCAGAACTGGACTGATGTGATCCACTCTCTCAGTGTAAATACCTCAGAACTGGACTGATGTGATCCACTCTCTCAGTGTAAAGACTTCAGAACTGGACTGATGTGATCCACTCTCTCAGTGTAAAGACTTCAGAACTGGACTGATGTGATCCACTCTCTCAGTGTAAAGACTTCAGAACTGGACTGATGTGATCCACTCTCTCAGTGTAAAGACTTCAGAACTGGACTGATGTGATCCACTCTCTCAGTGTAAAGACTTCAGAACTGGACTGATGTGATCCACTCTCTCAGTGTAAAGACTTCAGAACTGGACTGATGTGATCCACTCTCTCAGTGTAAAGACTTCAGAACTGGACTGATGTGATCCACTCTCTCAGTGTAAAGACCTCAGAACTGGACTGATGTGATCCACTCTCTCAGTGTTAGTGAGGACCCAGCAGCAGCGTTCTGAATCAGCTGCATCTTTCTAATGGATTTCTTAGTGAGACCTGTAAAGACACCGTTACAGAAGTCCAGTCTATTGAAGATAAAAGCATGGACAAGTTTTTCTAGATCCTGCTGTGAAACTAGTCCTTTAATCCTAGATATGTTCTTCAGGTGATATATAGACTTAGTGATTGTTTTAATGTGACTGTTTCTATGTACATGAAGCCTTCTTTAGAATATCTGTAATTGAATTCATACATCAGTTTTTCCCATTGAATAGTGAACTACCGACAATTTGGGTAGTTGTGTCTTTACATGAAGAAAGTCCTGCCGAAATACTATCAGCACGTCAGCTGCCCCACGCGCGGTGGAAATACACTGGACCATGTTTACACTCCTTTCCGGCATGGATATAAAGCCCTCCCCCGCCCCCCCTTCGGCAAGTCAGACCACATATCTCTTCTTCTGCTCCCCGTTTACCGGCAGAGACTGAAGAGGGACCGACCTGTGACAAGGACAGTGCAGCGTTGGTCCGAGCAGTCTGACTCTGCTCTCCGCCACTGCTTTGGCATCACGGAGTGGTGTGTGTTTGAGGAGGACGATATAAACACACACACTGACGCGGTCATTTGCTACATCGGCAAATGCATTGATGACGTCGTGCCGCGGATTACTGTACGGACATTCCCAAATGAGAAGCCCTGGATAAACGGCGAGGTCCGAGCTAAACTTAAAGCACGGGCCATCGCGCACAGCGGCGGTGATTTGGATGAGTACAGGAATTCCAGGTATGCACTCCGGAGAGCTATTAGCAGTGCGAAAAGACAATACAGGGACAAGGTGGAGTCTAACTACAAGGGCTCCAACGCCAGAAATATGTGGTCTGGACTAAAAACAATAACAGACTACAAAAGGACCACGAGTGGTGCTGAGGAAGTGTCTGCATCTCTCCCAGATGAACTGAACACATTTTATGCACGCTTTGAGAAGCCCCCGGCTGTGGAGGCACAGAAGGCCCAGGATCCCTGCTCACTGGTTTTAACCAGTGCAGATGTGTGTAGATCTCTGAAAAGGATCAACGCACACAGGGCTCCTGGACCTGATGGCATCCCTGGCCGTGCTCTCAAGGTGTGTGCAGTTCAGCTGGCAGATGTGTTCACAGACATTTTCAATAGGTCACTGCTCCAGTCTGTAGTCCCCACATGTTTTAAAGAGTCCATCATTGTCCCTGTCCCCAAAAAGACAAAACCCATCTGCCTCAATGATTACCGCCCAGTTGCACTCACCTCCATCATCATGAAGTGCTTTGAGCGGTTAGTCAAAACTTTTATCACCTCCTCCCTCCCTGACTCACTGGACCCCCTGCAGTTTGCCTACAGAGCAAACAGGTCCACGGATGATGCCATCTCACTCACCCTCCACACTGCCCTCTCCCACCTGGACCAGAGGAACACTTATGTGAGAATGCTGTTCATTGACTACAGTTCAGCATTCAACACCATTGTGCCCTCCAAGCTCATCATTAAGCTCAGGGACCTTGGGCTCAACAGCGCCCTCTGTGACTGGATCATGAGCTTCCTGACGGGCAGATCCCAGGCAGTGCGGATGGGGAAAATCACATCCTCCACCTTGACCCTCAACACCGGAGCCCCTCAGGGTTGTGTGCTCAGCCCTCTCCTCTACTCCCTGTTCACGCACGACTGCGTGGCCACACACAGCTCCAACACCATCATCAAGTTTGCTGACGACACGACCGTCATCGGCCTGATCACAGACGGCGACGAGACGGCGTACAGAGAGGAGGTCAGAGCCCTGACATCTTGGTGCCAGGACAACAACCTCCATCTCAGCAAAACAAAGGAGCTGATTGTGGACTACAGGAAGAGGCAGAGAGAGGCACACACACCCATCACCATCGACGGGACTCCTGTGGAGAGAGTCAGCAGCTTCAGGTTCCTCGGGGTAAACATCAGTGAGGACCTGACATGGACACATCACACCAGGGTCATATCCAAGACGGCTCGACAGCGGCTCTTCTTCCTCCGCAGGCTGCGGAAGTTCAACATGGACTCCAGGATACTCTGCAACTTCTACAGGTGCACCATCGAGAGTATCCTGACTGCATCACCGCCTGGTATGGCAGTTGCACCGCCCTCAACCGTAAGACTCTACAGAGGGTGGTGAAAACTGCTCAGCACATCACCAGGACGGAGCTGCCATCCATGGAGGACCTCTACACCCAGCGGTGTAGGAAGAAGGCCGGTAGGATATTAAAGGACCCCCATCACCCCAGCAACAGTCTGTTCTGTCTGCTGCCGTCTGGCAGACGGTACCGCAGCATCCGGACCAAGACCACCAGACTCAGAGACAGTTTTATACCACAGACTATAAGACTGCTGAACTCCTGAGCTCTGTGAATGTCTACTCACATCTGTTTATAGTACATACATACATACATACATACATACATACATACATACATACATACATCACTGATTCTTGGGATTTGGATAAAACAGGTTTTAATTTTGAAAATAAACAGTTAGTTAAATTACAAAATCTAAAGGTATATCATTATAGACCAAGGTCTTAGCTCTTCAGCAATGTACCGGTGCAACCTCCTCATTTTGTATTTTTTTAAAAAATAGGGGTTTTCCAATTATTACTTTGCTTTTGTCAACACCGTCAGACACAATAAAAAGCTATTTGTATTTATTTATTTGGTCTAATATGTATTTAGAGTTTTTAAAATCATTATCTGGTAATGTGTTTAGTACACATATATGCTGTTAAATGTGAATATTCAGTTTTGTTAATTTTCTATACTGTTTCACATGTACTCCTCTAAAAGATCAACATCATACAACGTTTACTTTAAGCCTTAATAGGAAAAATAATGTGTTTTCATTAAACAAACATATTGTTGTATTAAACAAGACTATTACTTTAATAACTCACCAGCACTGAAGAAATATATCGTAAGCATATTCATTTAAAACAAATAAATCTCCCTCTGACGGTGGTGACCTTAGAACTGACGGTGGTGACACTAATCTGACGGTGGTGACAGTGGCCTCATTACAACATATTATTCAAAATGTATTACAACTCAAGTCAATAGATTCTTGCTTAACACATTTATTTAACTATTAGGTCCATAAAGTAACAATCCTGAGAACTGTGATAAACATTTTTCCAGGAATATAAGGTAGGCTTCAATTAAACCAATATCTTTTTTAAAAGTACCCCATCCCCATATCATCAAATATCAAATCATCATAGTAAAATCATTTATCATCATTTAGATGATTTAGTAATAGGCTATCATTAATAAAAGTTCCCCTTAATAATCATCATAAATAAAAAAGAATCATTACCAGTGGCAATAAGATAGAAAGCATCACTGACCTCATATTTAACTGTCAGGCAGTGCCCCCCAACTCATAAAATAATATAGATCATATTCTTCTGTAAACTAAACTATAAACTATTGATGTGAAGAACAGATACATTAATAACTACATGTTATAGTCTCTTTTCCATAAACTGAGATGTTTTAAAATACAGAAATACTACAGAACACATCTGGCACAAAAATAACAATAATTCATTTGTGAACTCCTGTGAGAATTCCCTGATTTTTTTTTAAATTCACCCCACCTTCATTTAGTTTTGGGAACAAAACATTTTATATGTTTCTCCTCTATGAAGTCCATGACTTCAGCAAAAAGTTGTATAACTCCCTCATCCTGCTGGGACGAACCCGGGGAGATGGTCCACAATTTTACCAGAAATGGGGCTATGGAAAAAACACTTATCCGCTCCGCCTCCTTTGGATGGAACGTGTGTTGGGGGGCCATGGGGTGGAGAAACTCCACTTCCACTCTTGATGATGAGCGTCCCAGGACCCTTTTCCAACCCCCAATTCTGGTCATAAAAAACCGCAAGCCAATTCTCCGCAATAAATACATCGCAATAGATCTTTCACAGTCCCCCCAGGGCCACTCTTGGTCAGGGGTTCTTGCTCCATTTTCCCCCTGCTCATTTCCCCCCCTTCCATTTCCTCCTCAAAAATGGGCCAAAGGACCTTTTCCCCTTTTTGCATTGGGCGGACCATCACCTCAACCCGTACCCCGGTGTTTGCGGGCAGCTGGAATAGTGTTGGGCTGAAACACCACACACTGTGGCTCAGTGCAGAAAAGGACGTGATCGCAATGGACTCAGAGTTTCGGTGTGTTTGGGGTGACCCCGATGGAGTTCCCTTTTTCCAGGAAAAAGGTTTTAGTGGGGGAAAAGGGTGCATCGATGGCTGCACGTCAGTTCAGCAATTAAATAGAGCTTAGGCGCAAAGACTTTGCCAAAATCTCATGAAAGAAAATTTCCCCTTGACAAAGTCATGCCCCCCAGTATAGGCTGTCTGCAGTCCGTTTCACAGTTCCTCCAATCCGTCTGGGCTCCTTCCCATGTGAGGGGGGAAAAAGTTCCAGGTTTTTCTCTTGAACCTGAGTTGGAGGGACCGCAAAGGGGAAAAAAAGTTCTTTTTTTTTTGTACGCTTGTGGGGGCCCTCTGACCAAAAGCGAAGGGGTCAACCCTTTTGGGAAAAAAATTTTTTTAAGAACATCTTTTAGGACTGGTTCCATGTGAGCCCAAATGGGAGACCCTCTTGTCGCTTTGATTCTGATACTGTGCAAAAAACCCGTTTTTGTTCTTTTGGTAGTACATGCATGTGCAGGTTGACTGTGGGAGGTTCTGACCAAAAAGGCATGACTGTACCCAGAAAAATAATTTCATTTCCATGCCTCAGAAAAGTCCACATGCACAATTACGTGCTCTCTTGCATTTCAAACTGCTCCTGTACTCTTGGCTGGTTTTTGAACTGAGCAGACGGGTTTTTTTTTTTCTTCCCTTTAGTTTGTCTTATAAAGTTGGATAAGCTCTCCCGCGTGCCATTTGCATCACAAGTCTTTTGTTGAAGTGGAGCCCATCTCTGTTGATCTTTAACTCTTTTCCCCTTGCTGCCATTCAACATTGGTCTGGTCTTGCTGTTTGTGTGGGAAGAGTATGTTTGTGGAGACACCGGGTGCAGGAGCGCAGAAGACATGCCTCACTTATCTGTGAACAGCAGACAAGTTCAAAACTATCCTCCAGTTTCCTAGAATTGACAACACCATTTTCTCTTAGGACTTCAAGCATCAGCTTAGCATTTTCATGGAACTGACATTGGCATGTCTTACGATCCGATGGTCTTGGTGCTGTGACATAGAATGGACGTAAGGCACAGAAGGATGAATAGCTGAGCTTCACTCCTGGTTCCTTCTTGGTGAACTCCTTGTGGAGGTTCAATACTGTATCCGTCAAGATCATTCTCTGATGCTTTATTTTTTTGCGTGTGATTGTGTCCTGTTGTCAGTTGTCATTCGTGCTGCATTATGGAAGAAATCCTGAACCTTCTGAGTAATTGTTTGAATGTATGCAGGTTTTTGTCAGTAAGCCTCCTCTGCCGCAGTGTGTTATATGTTACGCCGAATTGCCTTGTCTGGTGAATTAGTCGATATATTTTTTCAGAACCTTGCCTGACAGAGTCAAGTTATTTTTCTTGTGGCAGACTTGTTTTGTTTCAATTCATGAATGAGTGCGTTGTGGAACAGAAGAGTTTTCTTGATGGCAGGGTTTTTGAGTTGGCTTCCCCGCAGCAGCTGCTCTGTTTTTTTTCTTGGTGATTCTTGTGTTTTTTTATTCTTAGCTTGTTCTCGTACCCAACGCTTTCTAATTTTGTTCCTATCCTTTGTTACCTCCTGAAGTTTATTTCTCATAGCTTTCAGCTCTCTAGAGTATCTTGCTCTTGTTTTCTTTCTTTCCCTTTCTCCTGCTATAGCCTGCCTACACCGAGCTGGCTCGTGTATGGCCTGATCCACTGGACTGTCTGGGGAGTTTTCTGGGTGATCTGAGCCCTTTCTCTTACGTTCTCTTGATACTTGTTGTCTACGTTTCCAAGCCTTTCTCTGACTTCTCTTTCCCTTTCATTCAATTCATTGATATTTTTGAGCTTCCCTTCCACAACCCTCTTCTTCCATCTTTGCCTTTCATTCTGAGGTATTCATCCTTTAACTCTGCCTCACTGTGTATTTTTTCTCTCCGCTTCTTCTGATATTCCCTGTTTCTTCTCCTTCTCTCCTCAACTGATAGCTGCTGTCTAGCCATAACTTCCTAAAATACAAAGTCAAAGTTGAGAGTAATGACTATGAAATTGTAGGGAATTACAGTGCATGTTAGATTTGGTTAAATGTTGTCATGCCATGACATAGTAGTCATTGGAGGTGCATAGCCTACAAGGGGAATTGTATACTATATGCTATGTAGGTAGGTAGTAGGTGCACTATGTGCACCCTAAATGATGTAAGCAAAATAAACATGGCATAATAGTGAATTGAGAGAGATGGAAGGCACACTTCATCCCCTAGGGTCGGACAATAGGCTGACGGTATAGTTCATCAATTGTACTAGCATGCAGTGTAGGCTTGTATGGAAGAAATATTGGTGGTATTACAGAAATAATGGAAGTAATGAAACATTACAGGTCATATTGGTATTTATTGTGATCAACAATTATATTCTAGCCTCCTTTGAGGACCATTTGGGGGATTTTGTCACCACCGTCAGACTATATGTCACCACCGTCAGACAGAAAATCTGACGGTGGTGACAAAAACCTACTCTTTCACATGATATGCCTGAGTTGTTCACATTAGCCATCTTGTTTACCCTCTATTGCTAGCTATCTCAGACCCCTTCTTGAAAAGTATACATTCATGTCATAATCTAATATAATATTATTCATAAAAAAGAAACGGTGGTGACATGTTATGGTTGTGACAGTAGCAGTGTCAAAAAATATGAACAAGTTTAAGAGAAAATGATAAACTTACAGGAGCTTGGGTGATCTTGGAGCTTGCATGAGGTCAAGGTTTGACAATGGGGTCCTCAGAAATGTAGTTGACCTTGTAGTTGCCAGATTTTATTGCTTTATATAAATATCTGACGGTGGTGACGAATATGTGGGACACATTTTGAGCTACCACAAAATAATAGTAAATATTGTTCTAAA